>NC_142707.1:57342030-57492673 GCF_055471065.1 Atractosteus spatula
GCAGATAGATGTAAGAGATGATTAGAAACTTAGCACAAGGAAAATTAGCTAAGCAATGCAAATTTTCTAGACAAACCAAGTTGGCTAGAATGACGTAGACTGCATTTTTATTCTTCTGAGGCTCACTTGTTGCAGCCTGTTAGTTTTGAAAGCCATCGTGTTGAATATTTTAACTTTTTTAAGGTTATTTATACTTTGAGCCATTTTCCTAAATTTTCCTCCTTCTACTTGTCAAGCATTGCTTACACAGAAGCATGAAACTGGAACCTTAGCCGATTCAGCAAGTTGTCCTTTTGCCAAATTTAGCATCATCAAAGTTCCCTCCACCTTGGTTCTGTCTCTAGAATGAATATGTCCTCTGTTTTGCTGATCTTTTGATGTTAATCTAGTCTGTCATTGTGCACCAGTAATACGCTTTCTTTTCCTTTGAGATTTCTTTGTTGTTGTTTTTTTTTCCTTCTGTTGTCTTGCTTCTTTCATCCTCTTTGAATTTGTCTCCTCCTCCCCCCTCCCCACTTTACAAACTTTTAATGACATAATTGTCACATTCCGCATCGCGAAATGAGCAGAAGCGGTAATTAAAGCAGGTTCATTAATTACCTTTGCTGCGTTCGTTTTTCTGTCTCTATTAGTATTTTCCTTTTCAAGCTTCCTCAGTTTCCACTTGTAAGACATTTTGCCATGTAATTACTGCTGTTCCTGCTCAGTAGCAAGCATTATTGTTCAGAAAAAAAAGTTGACACAAACTAAATACATATTAGAACCATATTCCAAACAGCCCATAAAAGAGTCCCATATTAATTGAGCAATTGTATACTTAGAAAAAGTTTTTTTTTAAGACAAACATACCTGATAACTAGACAATTCATATTCATTTCAACCTTATAAATGGTACACAGCATGAACCAATTCTTACTGCTTTGAATGTCTTTTTAAGGAAACTTATTTCAACATAACTAAAACAGATTGCAGACTTTCATGCCTATGGCAGGTGTAAGAATATCAGTGAGAATGGAAGAGCTTCAATTGTTTTTAAAGCTGTGTTTTATCTTTAACACAGAAACCCAGGCTCTGACCATTTTTGTATTCTATTAATTGACAGACCGGTCAGAGATGCATGTGCATTAAAGATTTTATTTGTATTGTTTGCTGTGTTTTCCTGCTAAAGCTATGGAACACAATTTTGCCCAGATTTCACTGGCAGCGCCTTGGCTCCATTCAAGTTCAGAAGAGCCTTTGGGGGTGGGGGTGGGGGATAAAAAGACATTTTATGACAGCCTAGGGAGGGTCTCATCTTTCCTTTGGAAAATAGTTCAAGGCTGTTCTGTGAAGCTTTCTCACTCTGGGCTTCCCCCCTCCTCCCTCCCTCTTACTCAACTGCATGTAAAGGAGATTCTGTGGAGCTCTGTGATGTCCATGGGTTTTGAAAAACACTGTTGCTTTGCAGTGTAAGTACAGAGAAGTCCTTTGACTTCAAGAGTTCATGGACTCATGTCTTTAGGTATCAAGTATCTGACCTTATCAGTTACCCTATTTAATATCGAATGAAGAAAAGTCTCAGTTTTTCGTTTTTCTTTTTTCTCTTTTCTTGAATTGATTTGTTGAAAGGCACCTCTTCCTTTTTTAAGTCTTGTCCTGACAGAGGGATTTTTTTTAACCTCTAGAGTTCACGTCGGAGGGGGAGTATTTATGGGAATGTAGATTTATTTGTAGTGAAAATTGTGAAAAAAGGGATATTGAGCAAGATGTAAAACTGGTACCTCAGACAGTTTAATCTGAGGCTCCTCAGATATCCTACGGGGTACTGGGCACAAAAGGTGTAGCCATTTAACAAACAGGAATCATTGGAGAAAGAATCTAGTAATGCTTTTTTTTTTGCCTTCCTTTATACTTCCCTGGTCTGACCTACCCCAAAGGCCTTCATAATTAATTGTCCTTCAGAGACAGAAAAGTTCAAAGTCTGTGTGGATGCTGTTTTTACTGCCACTGCCTATTGTCTGACATTCAGCTCCCCTTACCCTCAGCTCTTTTGTTATTTTTTTCCGTCATTTCAGAAAAGAAGTTATCAATAAGAGCATGGAGTGCTGCCATTGCAGTGGCCACAGGGGGTCCAGATTCAACGTAAACAAGTTTTTTTTTTCCCCAGCAGTTCACCACTTCCCTGTGCTGAACTACTGTGTTGTGCACACCTCGGTAAACCAGGTGCCGCCAAGCATTACCTGCACTAGGTACCCACAGACCTCACAATAAAGAAATATTAGCTACAATAAATCACTTAAACAGTTTCAGATCACACCTGTGCCTGTAAGATCACAATACTCCGTCCACATTGTCAAAAAGGTGGATAGTTGTGTAGGTACTTTTGTTACATTTACAGTATTTGATTACGCACAGAATAGAAATATAAAAGTTTAAATGTACAGAGGTTTAGTCTGTAAAACTGAATAGGACTCCATTTGTAAGGACACTCAAACCTGAGAACAGGAAACACATTTTCACACAAAGTGTAGCAAGAGTCTGGAAACAAACTATCCAGCCATGTTGTTAGAGCTGATACCCTGGTTTCTCTCAAGAAGTGGCAGATCAAGATCCACAAATCAGTTAGCTACTACAAACCAAACAAACTAGATGACCCAAATGACTTTCTCTCTTCTGTAACATTTCACATGCTCTCATTAATCTTTGACAAAAAATACCTTAAAATGTCGCTTTCTCCTTATTCAGATCTTAAACACAGTTTTACATATCAGTGGGTGAGATTACCTGTTTCCAGTAACAGTATCCAGTATTAGATTTTTAAAATCTAATTATTTTACAAGATACGGACATACAGTGCAATTTTAAAAACGTAAGCAACACAGGGTTATTTTTTATTTCTTTGAAAAACAATTGTATTACATTTATTAAGGAAATTAATCACAGACTTCCAATGTATATCATGTTGCATTTAATTATATGATGTAAGTAAAGGCTGTTTGCTGCTTGTGCTTCACCCTTGTTTATGTTTCAGCCAGGTTTTATCTCACAAAGTGTTTCTTCATGGTGAGAATCTCTTCAGTGCTCTTTACAATGAATTGTTACAGTAGGGAATATTACAATTGCAGCATAATAGTTCTAAAAAATGTTTTATATATATAATTAAGTTCACCAAATCTGAAAAACAAAATGACATGAAGCTGGCAAACAATAGTTAAATCATGAATAATAAAGTTCCTTGATGAGTATGCATGTGTAGGACAATTAAACACGATTTTAAACAGCTGCAATTCAGTGTCTTCTTCATGGAATTTGTTTTCTATACTGAAAGTAATGTTTGTAATTTAAAAAAGGCTATATAAGTTTTACACATCATATAGCATTGTGTCTTTTTTGTAGTGCAGACCTTATAAAATAGGTTCAAAAAAAATTAGTTAATACATGTTCAATGACATACTGTATAAAGACATATACAGAGTCTTTATCAAATTTGAGGAATGTCTAGAAGAATTTGTGCAGTCACATCAATATGATTACAGATACTAAAAGATACTCATGAATGTCAGCTAATAACCCTTTAAAATTGGAAGAATGTTGTGATATGTTCTTTTCAGAAGCTATTTATAATTCATACCACTAAATTTTGCACAGTTTTTTTGTCTTTATATTGATCAGGTTCTAATTATCCTCAACATCTCATCCAATCTACTGTACAGATCTTGTGCATAGTATCTAGTCATCATGAAGATATATAGGATTTAAAATAATTAAGGTATTAGGGTTTGTGAGTAGACTATTGAAAAAGTTGAAAGTTTTGAATTTATTTTTGGCAGTGAATTTTTAGCCAGTATTGTCATTTTGCCATTGGAAATAATCCTCCATTTTCATTTGAGTTTGTGAGAGTGTATTTTTTCACTGATGTTTATATATTTCTACCCGAGTTCTAAGTTTTAATAATTTCATATTGTGTAGTTTTTGTAGTTCAAAATATTCTGCTATAAAGTAGAGATTTGAACTGAAAGTTGAGGAGCTACGACAACTATGTTATATTACTTCAAATAACTTGTTGGTTTGAGATATGAGTTGATGACAAAGACGACCAGTTTCACTTACTTGATAGATGGTCAAGGTGGTTGTGTCAGTCCTGTTAATGTCACGTTTGATATTGCCAAATTGAAATGTCCTGGGTGGAATGTAATGGCAGCATATCAAGCCAAATGGCCTCCTCATACCCCTTCTTATGAAAACAAACTCCTGTCACATCACTTTGGTTTTCACCACACAAATTTCACACCAGTTCAGCTCTGTTTACATCCTACCGTACATCTATTTCAAAGGACCACTGTTTTGACACTGTTTGTCTACTGATGTTTGCTTCATGTTCAATTTGTGTTCTAGTCTTGGTGTTTTAGTCTAGAAAGTGTGCAGATGTAATGGTTGTATAGTGAGTTGATGGCTTGAATTTACTGGAATATCAGAAACTGGGACAATAAATTCAGAGATTTACTTGTGGCTGCTAGGCATCAATCAGAACAAATGGTGACATGTCAACAGAGTCAAATAATATAACATACAATTTATTAAAACCATAATAAAATGTGCCAAATAAAGCAATTCAAAAATAAATATATAGATAATTTAGTCAATTTGCCTTGATAGTTGGCAGATTTGCTAATTACTCAGCGTTCACAAAAGATAATAATACATGCTTAAATACTTTGATTATAATAACAATATTGTAATCAAAATAATAAGAATCAGTCTCATGCAAACACATGAGCATTCCTAAATGCTTGAAGGACATGTAAATATTCATTTTTAAATTATTATTTATGTTTGATAAACATATTGGATTTATGCTCATCTGTACTGGAACACTTCTTAAACATCCTGCAGGAATAGCTGAATGTAGTAGTAGTTCATGCAGGCTCTGTCGACTGAAGTCAGCTACTTGTGAAATGTGCATTTAGTCTTGGAACGTGGGAACATGGCTGCCAGTTGAGCCGTAGATAGGGAGAAACTTCGAAAATCCACCTGCCCATATTTTTAGTTGCCAGTGCAATGAATATCCATTGATATTCGGTGCCGTTAACATATGTCCAACTGTACTCAGTTGATCAAGCAAATTTACAATGGGGTGCACATAAAAAAACTACTTTTGTTGCAGAGGATGTCTCTTAGCTCAGCATTTAAAATCCTCGAAATCTGTTTCGGTTGTAGTGCAGACTGCAGTGGTCAGAGTCACATGGTTAGTTAGCTGTCACGTTGCAAGTGTTTCAGAGGGCATCTCCAATGGCTATGCAGAGATTTTGAAGTCATATCAGACATGGCTTGTGATTGGTTCTGACGTCACTAGGTATGGTGGGCATTCCCATGTAGCATGTTCCTCAATGGTGGATCAATTTGGTCCTGTCAGTAGATTTATGACAGGTACAGTAAGCTGCAGCTCCAGTTGTGGTCCAAGACATAATGTTATCCCTCTTGGAGATGTAGACTGAGAGACGTCGAGTTAGGCACTTCAGCACTGGAGGTGTCATGATGGACCCAATTTATGATGTCCTGGTTTCTGTTAGAGAGCCAACACATCCTACTTAGCGTATCAAGAGTCCTGCATTCCTAAGAAGCTGACTCAAAGCACTGCCAGGATCTTGCTTCCTTTTAATAGCAATAGAGGAAAATGTATACAATAATTATTATCTTTCTGAACACTTAATTCTATGCATACTCATAGTTTTACTGCTACAGTGGCCTCATAAATATATTTAATTTCCATTGAACAAAACTAAAAAGCCATACTGACAGTTCTGAGAGATGACTAGAGGGTTTTGGCCATACCTGACAGTAAGCTGCTGGCTATTTCTTGAATACCATCGTTCATGTACAGGCTTGGATTCCGGAAGGAGATTCCCCTGGTGCAAAAAGACTAAGTTTCTGCCTGTATACTATCACTACTAAACAAAAGAAAGGGGAAAACTCAATATTCCAGATATTCTAAATCCTTAAGTGTGAAGGTAATGGGAAGACGGAGAGTTTTATTTTTTTCCTGTGTTATCACTCAAAGAATAGCAAGCATGACACATTTATTTACAGATTAAGCACTAATCTGCTAAATCGTAACAAAGAGTGACAAGGAGTGAAAAGGTAAGTGAATACATTTAGCTTTATCGATGAGATATTTTTAAAAAATATTTTTAGCCTTGAAGTACTTTTAATGGTGAGCAGAGAAATAGCAAGTTGAATGCTTAGGAATAAAGTCAGTCTATCCAGTTATCTTCTTAAGTTAAATTTGCTGCAATACAATATGTTAGTTGCTGAATATGAGTTGTAAAATCAGCTATTTTAAATTAGGTCACAATAATTTGAAAATTGATTTGGATCTTGTATACAAAATATTTTGTCTGGTAAAAAGTAAGAATATTGTATTTTTCCTAAAACATTTCCAAAAAAATATTCTTTGTGAGTTCAGACATTCCAGTTGCAAATTAAAAAACTTAATTTTTCAAGACTGTCCTACAAGTCAACATTTATTTGAAGAGCTTATTAATGTAGTTGAGTAACTGCTGTGTTTAAACAGTCTATGTCAAGATTAGCATGTTTGTATACTCAAAACATCACCCGATTAAAGCTCTTATCCACTATCCTTTGGTCTAATGACCCTTACCATAGGACGGAATCTGTTCACTGTCGGTATCTTTGATTATTCTGCTTTCACTTTTCTGAACGTGATTAGTCAAAGCAGTTCATTTCGTTAAAAAAAAAATAGAAGCAACAGTCGTAAAACCATAGGCTGAATCTTTTGACCAAAATTGGATTTTAAACAGGAAGCACAGGTTAAAAAACTGCAAATGAAAAAAATCACTTAGGCAAAAGTGGCAAATTTTAAAGGAAAACTTTTGCTTTCACTAAGCTAAAAACATTTGTCATGGCATTTTTACCGTATTTTTAATGTATTTCTGTATGCATTTGTACAGAATTTCCTATAGAACATGAAATGCATTTTCATTTATGTTGTACTCATAGGTTATTCATATGACTTCTCCTTTTCTTCATGGATTAATCATGAACACCTTACTTATTGTAAGGTGTCAACCAAAAAGACAACCAGCAAGAACACCTAGCACCTAGAGGTTCTGGTTTGTCAATACTTGCACTACTGTCACCAGCCCTGTGTTTCACCTGGAGAACTGGGACAAGAACACCAACTAATATCTTACACGGAAGCTTTTGTGAGCAGCTTCTGGGGTTTGAAGATGAAATTGGTATTTTAAGCACTTATGGACAAAGTTCCCCTTATGAGTGAAAGATTCTGATATTGGGAGATGTAGTAAATACAGTACTGCAAGTTATTAATTTTGAGCAATGCAATTTTGTAGTATTCTTTTTGGCTCTTGAAAATGGCTAAGTGAAAGGAGAAGCAGTACAGTTATTTAAATGGTGTTTTGAAGTTTGAAATTATTTTGCTGTAGCAGCAAAAGCTGGTTTAGAAGAGCACGACACTCATCGTTGTCTGGGTATCTATGTTATGCTGTTGCATTAAGTGAATTTCTCTTCAGATTCAGATTATTAAAGATAAATCAAATCTTTTTAAAACTAATGGAGATCAACAGCAAAATGTGTTTTTTCCTATGAATTTTCATTTCTTCTGGTTTTGTTTAGCTAATGTAATGTTAAATATATATAGTTAAGAAAATAAAAATATTAATTGCAAAATTAGTAAGTATTTGTAAAGGCATATATTTTTCATATATTGTAACAATTTGATAATGTTTCAGTGAGGTTGGAGAACCTTAAAAACAGAACTCAGGTTTTCAATTCAAATACTTCATTCATCCCCATTTTGCCTTTCCATCTTGAATTAAGTTGATATTACAGTGATTACTAAAGATTTAATCTGTTAAAGATTTGAGGAAGAAAACTTGGTTCATGTTAGCAAGTTGCAGGAGGTGTTTTGTACTTAGTAAACGCATTCTAATGTATTGGATTCTGCCAATTTTGCTTGAGCAATTGTCCAGTTGAGCTTGGAGTCTGAAAGTGAAACATTCTTTAACATTCTGCCTTTAGCAAATAGCATCGCGAAAATATCCAAACACACAAATAAATCTAAATACTGCTGTTTTGTCTACTTTTGAAAAAAAAAGCCCAATACATTTCATTGGTTTACAATAACGTTTTTTAAAAATCCAGGTATTCTTCTTAATATAATGTGAATGTGCTGTTAAGGTTATTGGGGAAAAAATAATTTACAGTTTCTTAGATTAATTGTCAGCTAATTGCTTTTAAAGAAAATTGTTTTTGAAAAGGCTCCTTATCAAGAGGTGAGACTAGAAAGAAAATTGGTTTTCCCAATTGCTGTAAAGCCAATTGGCGAGTTAAATATGCCCTTACTGTGCAGTACTGATGTGTTTTTTACTGACTTCATTTTTCCCATTTTCAGCTTTGAAAAAAATTAGAAGAAACTGGCACAGTTAAAGCAAATTAAAGCAGAAAAGGCAATACAGTGGCCTATATGGAAGATCACAACATGAAAGGAAAATAAAAGAAATGGAAATGACCAAAATAGGAACAGAACCACATGTAAAAGGCAGTGAATTTTTATTAACGTAGTTTGGTGAAAATAAAAAAGAGGGACCTTAGTTCCTTAAATCACGTTATCATTTTCATGCAGAGGCCTCAGCTCAAGTTTAGAAGATGGTGTTATGAAATACATATTCTTTTAATCTCATAAAAAATGTAAGCTTTACCCATAAATGTTTAATTTGGGACAATAAAGGCTACATTATATTTAGTTCTACTTATTGCTCAGCTCTTTATTGTCTCTATCTCTCCTCAAGCAGTCTCCTACTTATAGCTGACAAAAGTCACTTAAAACCCAGACAGCTGTGGGCACACAAACAAGCCTACCTTCTATAGAACAGGGTGCACTCTCAAGTGATTAGATCATCTTATACAAAGCTTTCAGTGCTTTTTGTTTCGGCTGGTGGAAATGACTTATTAATGGATCCTAATTTGCACAGAAGAGCTTATCTCTTACTCCCGGTATACAGACTGAGACTAACCTTTTTCAGTTATTCAAAGTTAGCCAAGAAGCAAAACAAAACAAAAAATCACTAGTTGTCTAATGGAAGTGATATTTTTGTTATAATATACAGATGGTTATTTTACAATCTTATTTTTGTCCAGTCAGAATCCTGTTGAGGAGGTGGTACTCCATCGATCATGCTATCGTGCTTCCCATTTCCAACTGTTTCCATGGCCACAGTCTTGTGTGGCAGGTCCAGGCATTGGGGTTGTTTCCACAGACGTTTGGCCCAGAGGCTACTATACATTGCTGTGTAAACACAAGCTTGGCTTGGGCATCATTACGAAGTGCTTTTGGCTTCCTGATAGAAGGTGATTCTATCATTTGATTCTGAAGTTCATTTTCAATAGGTCCTCCTCTTTATCTAATGCTTATTCGTGTATGTATTAATGTGATTAATGCAAGGTCTTTGTGCATTATTAAAAAAAAAGTCAATGTCTGGGCACCATGCTTTGTACTTGTCAAAAAGTAGCTCACTGGCTCTCTGTGCATGAATATGTCATTGAAATGCTTCTAAGTGTTAGCTTCTGGACTCTAAATACTATTATTATGTATTATAGCTTTTTCATTCAAAATAGTAAGAATAAAAAGAGAAAAATATTTCAAAGTACTTTTAAAAAGATTCTGCAACTTATTTGTGCTCACCTAATGTCAGAAAAACACCTACATCTGATCATAAAGTGGTAGTACGGTTGTGTGCAGACTACACACCTGACATTAAGATCTTGTTAAAGCAAAGACACTAGAACTCTGGGGATTCCTGGGGAACCACTTTAGCTTCCTGTAAGATCTTTCAAACTGATGGAAATGTTTCAAAATGCATTCAAATTCTTGACTTGAAACCTGGAGAGAACAGGTATTTTGTTATCATCCAAAGATTAGTATTCACTTTTATCGATAAGAATTTCCATAGACCCCAGAACAGCATACTTTGAGCACAGAATGAATGCAGTTTATTTTCATAGACCAAGTAAGGTTTAGTTTTAAAACGTTTCTGATTTTATACATTAATTCAAATTATAATGCGCAGAGATGAAGCCAGTAGGATATTTACCCAAATTCATTTAAAGCTGCATTACAACATCTCCACCAGCAAATTTAAGATTAATAAAATAATAGATTGTGCAGATCTAAAATTGTAATTAATACAGTGTTATTTTTTTAAATAATGCAAGATGATTAATTTGTTATACTAGATGAATGTGATAAGCTTCTTTTTACCTCAGAATGAAACTGACTTAATTCATTACTAGTTATAATTGTTTTGTTGGTTTTTTTCTGGATCGCTGTGTGCAGAAACTTCAGGCTGTACTGTACCCATTGAAACAGCCGGCTCTTATTCTTTTCCTTTTAGAAGCTCGAGCAAAACTACCTGGTTCTTGGATATACTGGAAGAACTAATCTCTGAAAACCTTTCAGTAGACTGTAGAGGGACAGGAAAGAAAAAAAAAATCCAAAGAGGTCTTTCTTTATCTGTGTGTACTTAGGGCCTCTACAGGCTTGCTTTCATTTATCCTTTCCCATGTCACCTTGTGTGCAGTCTGGTCTGCGACACCAATGGTGATTATGTCATTATTTTGCTCTGGGGGGCCTTGACACATCTGCAGAGCTGATGCACGTCGTCTTCCTTGCCCTGGCATACATCCCGTCTCCCCAACGCTTCATTAGTCTCGCTGCCTGCCCCCTTCCTTCACCAGACAAGGAAGCCCAACTCCAAGCTGCCTCTTTATGCGGACTTTGTTCCTTAGGCCATTCAGTCCTTTTTTCCCTCCTCTTGCTCTCCAGATGTCCTCCTGCTCTTTACGCTGATTTTTGCCAGTTGCAATGCAATAAGAGACAAGTGACTTCATAACCCTGGCAAATCTCAGCTCGACCCTCCCTGACCCTTGTGTTCTTTGAATCCGATCTCGCAAGGGTTCTTTCAGTCAGAAAGCGGGTTTTGTTACGCAGCGGGTGAAAATGACTCAATTACTGGAGATTCAGCAGTGGGCAGGACACTGTGTTTTATAAGCATTCTTTCTAAGCTGCTCACAGAATATATTTTGTAGTGGTGCAAATTGTTCCCTTTTTGTAACGTGCTCCCAAATTTATGAAAGGCAATCTTAACACTGTAAGGAAGGGGGTATTTGGTTTAGGTTGCTAAAATAAAAACAGGACATCATTTTGGATGTGTTGTTTGGGTATGCTACAATGAAATTGAGTTGGTACTTTGAAAACACTATAACGTACATTTGGGGAACTACAAAGGAATATCTGTGTGTACTTTCTTTTGCTGACTAGAGAAGAGCTTAGACAAATCCAAGCTAGAAAGTGATGCGATGGAGTTTTATCTTGGTCTTCGACCCTGTCCTTGACAGCCAGATATACACCTTGAGAAATGGACATATGGCACTTGTATGAAGTTTTCTTAAGAATTAAAAACAAAGTCAACACAAGGCCAGGCATATCAGTTATTAAGTTTGTTTACGCAGCCTTCTAGCAAAAACCTGGTGGCTTTTTCAAGGCTGCATAGTTTTTGAACCTTGGTTGCATCACGTCTCTTAGTTTTGAAACCATCTTTATCTGAAGGGGAAAACATGGAATCTGTTTGACAAAGTGACACTCAAGCCAGGAGTTTATCAAGCAGGAAGGCCTCAGCTCATATAGACTATTGATTACTTTAAATTAATGTTTACTGAGTGCAGTCTGGTTTTGTTCAACAGGACATTGTTCTTTTAAAGCTTTGTAAAACTTGACACGGATATGCAGGTCTTATTTTTCTCTTAATGATAGACACACAAAATGCATTTATTTGCTGAAACTATGACCTTGGACTGTGTTTGTTCACTGACAATCTATTAACTCTATGAGCATTCTCTCTTAACCTCTGAAGACCAGCGCTTTCACTGTTTTTTTCTTTCTTTTTTGATTTGGCAATACGGAAAAATAAAGCACTTTAAAAAATAACTTCCATAATTCAAATTGAATTCCTACATCTTCGGCTTCCCTCGATTAGCTTCATTCAACATGATCTAAACCGATCAAGAGACAATGAATAAATCAAAATCAAGAGGCAGTAAATAAGGCAATAAGTTTTGGAAAGAAATAACATGTAGTAGAAATAGTTTTAATTGAGAATAGTAAGCTATATGAACAGCTCACATTACTTTATTTATTTACATTAAACATATTTGAGCAATTTGACTATAAACTTGTGTAACAGCATCACTAGAAAGTATAGAGCTACTGAGTTCAAAAGTACATCAATCAGAAGAAATATATGGAATCTACGGTATTTACAATCCAGAAGACTCGCATTTTAAACTGTATATTTCCCAGGCAATCTGGAATTCCCAGGCCATACTGGTTAGGAATTAACTTGAAGAACCTGGAGCATGTAGAGTCCTTGCATCCTTCAAGGCTATCAAATTTATTAATCGTCCGTGCTGCATTTGGCTGGTGCTGAACAAACAGAAGATATAATATCTACTGTTCTCTGATGCAGAAAAATTTGGTTTAGCTTGCTGAAAAAATGCAAACTGTTCCCTTTAATTATTAACAGTCAGCAGATTAATTCGTTTTCTATGGACATAGCCCCTCACTCCCGTTACACAAGGGAAGACGCTGCTTTAGTAAGGTGAAAGTGAGCTTGTGTGGGAGGCCTGTGAGCCATCTTTAAATAAGAGCATTGACTTAGGTTAAAAAAAAGTACTTTTTGGGTAGCAGCAAAGGTGGACGGGGGTTGTCTTTTGCAATATTGAATGAGAACATTTTAACAGACCATGAAGAAATCGAAACCTACACAGGCAGGCAGCTAACAGGAAAAATGTTGGGGAAGGTTCCCTGCAGTAGCCTTTTGTACTGATTAAACAGCTCATGTCTTCATCTCTGAAGCATGTCTGCAGCCCCAGTCCCCGGCTTGTGTAGCAGCTATGGGGAGGTAGGACTCTCCTTGATCAATATTTACTTAACAAACAGTGGGGACTGGGGAGTTTGTTTAGAGGAATCATGCACACACAAGGGTGAATGAATGCTCGGTGAAGTACTTGGGCTGTTTGTCTCCACTCCTGCTGGCTTTTTCCTTTACCTCTCATCTTGCATATCACTGTGGCAGAACAGATAATATCCCTTTCATGAGGCTTCTTATTCGCTGTTCGTTTCCCCCAGCAATGACAAAGCAGGGACAAAACAATTACAGGCACAGGAGAGCACAAACCAGAGACACACAGGCCCACTTGTACTCCTCATCTAATAAAACTGTGCTTTTATTATATAAACAGCTGGTGCAAAATCTTTGTTAGCAAATAATCTGCGATAGTGTAATCCTACAAATCCTCACAGCTTTTATCTTAATGTAATTTTTTTATTAATAACGTGAAAAAGAATGCATTGCCTTATTAGATTAAACAAATTTAAGGTGCAGTTTTATATATTTTTTTGTCTACCCTCATGTTCATTCTTATAAAATGTGGTAATTTGTACTGTATGTGGGTGGAGGAATAAAACAATTATATAACACGTGTATTTAGTGAAGTGCAATCACGGTAAATGAATCATTATTTCAAATCTAAACACAGTGCTGATTTTCTTTCCAATGTAGAAGAATGAAAGTTCAGTGCATCAAAACTTTAAATATCTTAAATATTGTCCATAGGGAAAGAAAGAAAGATACAGAGGGTTAAGGGAAATATTTCAGTTCAGGTATACATCGTTGTGAAGTGAGACATACTGTATGAGTGTGTGTAGAAATATATATATATTTAAAGGTAAGATGGTATTTGGTAACTTTTAAATGAAGACTTAAATTTTAGATGTCGAAATCTAAATACATTTGGGAATAACATTCTGCTTTAAATGAACTAAAGAAACATGAAATGAGCAACTGCTGCTGAAACATTAAATGCATCTCGTTAAGAACAATTAGAGCTAATTGCATGAATTGTCTCAAGGCCCTTACTGTGAGGCATTTTAAGTCTAGTCTCTTTTTTTTTGTTGTCTTTCAATTTGGGGAATCAGAGTTGTAAAAGCCATATGAAATATTTATGAAGAATTGTCTGAGATGCAATTCGGCTTTATTTACCGCACAGCAGAACGGCCACAGCGGATTAGTTCTACAATACCCGTAACAAAAGCACAACAGCTGATGCATGTGATGTTAGGAGGTGACAAAACAGTTAAAGCATGCTGCTGGCTATGGGCAAGCAGTCAGCAGATGCAGACAAAAGGGTTTGTGACAAGAATAACTCTCTCTCTCCAAGGCGAGCAGTCAAGAGTATCCAAAATACCAATACCCTTTTCTCCTTGACATTGTCTTCTCCTTACAGTCAGCATTTTACTGCCCTTTTATAGTAAAAACGGCACGAGAAATTCCTTGTAGGAATATTCTTAGCAATGCAGTACCCTGCACCATTTAATCCAGGCATTATTTTTAGTTACAGCACAAGGAATTGGATTTTCAATATTAATAACTTTCTCCTTCTCTTTTCATGCGTACCTTTAACTAACCCAAAAATAAAAAAAGAAACTTTTTTTTAATGTATGCATTTAATGCAGTCCAGCTGAGGAGAATGCAGACATGTATTCTGTCAAGGACTGAATACCAACCAGAGCAGCCTCCTGGGACTGGAAGGTTTAAGAAAGCACGGTAGCCTCTTTCATCTCTATGACAAAAAGAATTTGTTGTTTTAAAAAGCGATGGTGGGCAAGCTGGCAAGGTGGGGGGTGGGAGGGGGGGGGGGATATCTATAACCTTTGTAATTCCCCTTCCATTACATGTGACATTCATTCATCAGCCAAGTACGTTTGGCAAGCCTTAGCCAACAAGCACCGTTCCAGTGACCGCTAACCTTGGTATGTCCTGACACTTATGATGAGTATCTGCAGGACACAGAAGGCAAGCAGGCTGCTATGTCAGGCTTTTATTGTGTACTGCAGAGGCTGGGGACAGTCAGCATAATCAAACAAATGACCCCTGAAGGGAATGTAACTCAGGGAGATGAGGAGAAGGAGACAGTCTTCAGCAAAATGACTTAAAACTGTTGTGATCTTGCCCCAAGGAATAAAAAAAATATGTAAAGAGATGTGAAATAGTTAAAAGACTGTGTTTTATTTTCCAAAAAGGAAGGTTGAAAGTCTTGCACAGGGTTCTTAGTACCAATGAATTTGGCCATGAATTTCACTTTCTCCAAGGAGCCTCAGGAAGTATCATGTTCACATGTTAGAATGTGTTGGGTTTCTTTGCTGGGAAAATCTGTTAAATGAGCAAATCTGCTTTCAGATTTTGACAGACATTTTTGTTAAAAAACATTTAAACATTTTTCAATTAATTATATAAAATGAGGCCAAACAATTAAGGAACACAACGATATTAATAATGTTGAGCCTTTTCTTGATCTCTGACATACTGTACCTTTGAATTTGAAAATAAAATCGCCTAGTTAAGTAAGGACTAAAAGAGGTTTTGGTTTATTACTTAAGCTGCTGGTTTTTTTTCATCAACACCACAAATCACATATCGGGAACATAAGTATAAGTTAGATCTTGCATTTGCTTATTCATTGTCAAGTTTGAAATAAACAGTCTGTTTTATTTTGCCATTTACCTTAATTTAATGAAACCTTCCCACATATTCATATCAGAAAAAATGTGAAATGTCATATAACTAGCCTTTGTTAAGGGCAAAACAAATTGCTCTTAAAAGCAATAAATTCAATTCATTTTAATGGTTAATGGCTCAGTAATAATGGAGCCGAAGTGGACACAATCAATTCAAGTAGTTTAAGAGAAAGAGTGGCTGGTGGCTGAGAACAGGTCTTATGATTTTAAAAGAATTTGAAAAGAATTGTAAACACTGTCCTGGGCCAAGAAATCTTTTTTAACTGTGTCCTGTTATACAAAGGTAATTTAATTTGGGAACAGTTTTCACATTTCACATTACAACCCTCAGACTGCATTCTTTTGTGCATATACAGTATGTACATACTGTGCCTTGCAAAAGTATTCACTCTCTTCTAATAATGTCCCATTGTGTACAAATGACATGCACACATTTTAAATAAATATTTTTAATGCAAATGTGAATGCTCCAACCTAACCCTTTTATGAGTGAAAGAAGGAGTGACATCACAAACTGAAATATGCAGATTGTGAAAGGTCGCCCCTCTGAGTTACTATCTGGTCAAAACACCTTTGACAACAATGAGAGCAGCAAATCATTTTGGATAAAGTGCTTCCAACTTTGCAAACTAGGATGGTACAGTTTTTGTCCTTTTGTCTTTGCAAACTTGCTCGAACTCTGTCAACTTAATTAAGAGCAGTGAATACTTTACAAGACACTGTACGTATATACATACAGTATATACCAGTTATTTCTCTATTTAAACATTTAGTTAGATACTGTGAATTACAGTTAATTTGCATGAACTCCTGTGAGAGGTTGATGGAAATATACACGAATAATGTATGTGATGTAAGGTGTCCTTTTCCTTCCTTAGACATCTTTGTAATGCTGAGAATGTACTTTTTTTTCTGTGAACCTGGTCCCTTATTATAAAGTACCACAGGATTCTACAGTATCAACAAAACATACTTTTACAACAAAGGAATTTACATGTGATTCTTAACTAGGTACTGCTTTGAAATAAAGTAGATTACTACCCAGGTCCGGGGGGGGGAATTATTGTTTTTTTCAACCACAGCAAACATTTTGATTCTTTTTTTAAAAAAGTCACATCTGAAGCCATCTATGATGGTACTTCTTGAAATCATTACACTTCCATGTACCTTACTCAGAGACCATAGCTCAAATACCTAAAACCTAACAGTTGTGATTTTTGCAGATCCTACAGTTAATCAGTGATAAGAAAAATGTTCCACTATTCTGTAGTCTATGCGTGAACAGTCCTGTACTTTATTACATTTATGAATATGAATGCTGTGGAGTCTTAATGAACCTTAAAGGACAACATACAACATACAGGTTACCCGTTACTGTGTTTTACTGTAGATAACGTTCCCTTTCTGTCTAAGGATAGTCATTGTTTTATAAATATTCACAACAGGGACAACAGATCTTCCTACTGTATGTCTGTGTCATCCAGAATCCCATCAGCATCGCCGAAGTACACGTAGTTCTTGGTTAACATGCTATACAGTGTCTTTTATCTACGTGTTTGAATGCCATAACCAAAAGCCAAATGCTCCATTTGCCTTAGTTGAAGACCTAATCCTTGAGTTTTGCTGTAGTGTGCACATGCCAAACCTGTCTTATACTCAAACTGATAAGGGTTAATAAAGTTAATATAGCTTGAGCATGTTCTTTTTGAAACGTGTGTCTATGTACACTTAGTGAATTGCAGTAGAAAGAGTATTTCAGAGAATTGCCCTGCTTTGCTTGTGGGCCAGCCTCATGGTTCTTGGTAAAGCTAATCATCCATGTGGTGTTATAGAGATGAGGCTGTCAAGGGTACTAAAGAGATCAGAGGATCACTTTAAGCATGCCTGTGGATTCTGCCACTGTTAGCACACTGCTTCAGTTAAACTTCACAGGATTTCTTTAGGTGAGCAGAAGTAAAAAAAAAACTGTTTCAAAACCAATGATTTAAAGAGGAGGATGGCTTACCAGCTTGGCCTCATGCCTTAATGCCACTGATAGTGTGAATTTGATTGACTGCAGCCACCTGAAGCTAAGGAAGGACTGAGTACTTGTTCTAGGAATTTCTGATGCCAAGGTAGGGAGAGCACGATGGCTTATTTAAGAGGTGTTTTCTGAAAATGCTTGCAGTGAAGTCACGTCAGCTCATGTTAGGTAACTGTAGTCAATAGCTTGTTACATCTGTCATTGCCAGGAGCTCTTGACTAAATGGACCAGACTCTTCAGACACCAGATAGAGGAATTGTGACAAGAGTACAGGAACCCCCAGGGCCCAGGGTTTGTAGTGAAGCCTCGAGTGCTTAGTCAGGCTAGTGGTACTCAATGGACTCGGAACACTCAGCAGTGACAACAGCGTGAGGCACATGCTGGAATTCACAACCCTGTTCTGTACATATTAAGCTCCAGACCAACCGTGATTTTAATTCCATATTCTTGTGCAGAAGGCTGTAAATCCATTTTGTTATCATTGTTGTTAGTTCCGATACATTTTGAAGTATATAAAATAATAATATAATACACTTCCTTTTCCACAGTGTCACCAGTGGCAGTGGTAAAGTACCTGTAAGAGTAGGCTTATCAAATTATTAGATCCAACACAATGTACTTGCAACCTTACATTCAATTTTTCATTTCATATTTAATTTGTAAAATTTTATATATTTTTTAATATCCAATCATTAATAAATATTAATACATGCACCAAAATGTTTTCTTATTTTTAACTACAAATTTCTAAAACGTTTGATAATTCTATTTGTACCTATCTAGATGGAAGAAGCACTGTTTAAGTATCTATATGACATATGGTTAAAAATAGACCAGTGATGGTATTTTCCATAGTTAAAATACTATGGTAAGTACATACTAAGTACATAATCTGTAGTTTTTTCAAAGCTCCTTTGTTTGTGGTTTTTAGGCATGGTGAGAGCATATTTCCTACTGTACCAGCCTTCACTGAGATCGTTTAGGTCCAGCTGATGTGTTAAATTATTTATTAAACTACATATACTGTATTTGTAAGGTATTTTAGAAACAGACTGACATGAATTCTGTTATTGAAGACTAAACAAAAGTAAAAAATACAAGCACGGTTACAATGCAAGAATAAAATGTAAAGTTGAAATAGAAATCTAGGCTTGATTTGGCCTCCCACTAACTATAATATTATAAAGTGTTTGAAAAGTTTAAAAACTAGCCTATAATCTTTGTAGAACGTTTGTTAGAATTTCTCTTTGCAGGAACTATACAAAGTAAATTCCATGTTGATTTGGCAAGTAATTTTATTTCATATGTAATCTCTTAGCAAAACAGTTTACATGCTCTTATATCGCCACATGCAGGAAAAGGGTAAGAATAAAACAAGCCAGAGTGTCTGTGTATCCCTCAACACACTTCTCCTGCGGGTGACAAAGTTTGATCCCTGCAGCCATATTTAGAATCCACTGGGGCTGATTGTTAAAGCAATTCCTACTGTCTACCAGGAGCTTACAGCAGCCTCCTTTGGTGAATCAAAGACTTGGGACTGAAATTTAAAACTTTTATTAATGTCATTGTCTCCTTGTGTATCAGCAGGTTCCGGAACGATTCCTGGAAGTGGCTCAGATCACATTACGGGAGTTTTTCAATGCCATTGTTGCAGGCAAAGATGTTGATCCTTCCTGGAAGAAGGCCATATACAAGGTCATCTGCAAGCTGGACAGTGAAGTCCCTGAGATTTTCAAATCTCCCAATTGTCTGCAAGAGCTTCTGCATGAGTAAAGATTTCCATTGCTTTTTTTTTCTTTTGAATGTATGAAGTATGAAGTAGCATTCCTGTTTTGAAACCCCAGCTATTCTGGGATGACCTAGCTGTTCCTTCTTTTTTTCCCTCTCTCTTTCTTTCACGAAAGACTTCGAACCCATTGGGTGTTTTGACTGTGTGACCCCACCTCCTTACCCCCTCCCCTCAATAAGGGGATTACAGCTTTTTCCACAGCCTGATGGCTCACTGTACTGTTAACCTAATGTTCATTAATTTGGTCACTATGAGGGGTTCTGTTTCTTCAACAGAAGTTTGAAGTGTGTGAATGTTTTGCAATATAGGGCATTACATTATAGGTTTATAGATTTGATTATTATTATTTATTAATGTTGATGTTACTATTGCCTGCTGCAGTTGACACATATGGTAATTGTTTTGTCTTTTGACAACTTGACAAAAATATTATTTATTATTATCTGAATAATAGGGAAGTAGAAATTCTCCAGAATATAATATTGATTCATACTTTTTGGAATTGTGACAGCTTGCTTTGTCCAATATGACACTTATATTTGTTTTTTTAATGTTATATATATTTTATAAGGCTCAGATCTTCTCATGATGTCTGTCTACTTCGGTAGGACAGACACCAGGGAAAACACGGGCCCTATTCCTTTTCCTTTTTCCTTGAAAGAGCTACCTTGCCGTAGCTAAGCAACATGGCCAATTTAACACTGAAGCTAGCCAGTTTTGCACAAAAAAGATGGATGCGTTCCCACCAAGACTACTATTGCTCATGATGGCTCATACTCACAAATACACACACCTCTATGCACAAGCACAAATATACTTTCTGTGTTTTAGCCAACTATCTGCTGTCAGTTGTTAGTTTCCTCCTCTTTTTCCTAAAAGAAATCCAGTTTTCCTGTTTGTTTTTTTAATTCAGACATTCTTAACTCCAGTACTTTCACACGTAGTCAAATGGTACAGTTTTAGAAATAATTTAATTTCTTTTAAAAGTGTATCTGAGTTATATTCTAAATTACTGTTTACATTATTAGTAATAACATTAGAGCATATTCACTGTTTGGCTATTTAGAAATTCAAAGCCATTATTTTATTTTATGGATAGTTGAAACATATATACATATACTTTTTAGTATTGACCAGCGGTTCCCAGCCTGTGGTTTGCAAACCCCCGCTGATCTGAGAAGCTACTCCAGGAGGTCCAATGAAGAGAAAAATGTGATGTGGCATCAGATTTAAGGCCAAAACTATCATCGCTTCTTCCTATCCGCGAAATAGTACTGGCCATCTCATTAAGTTGCTCAGTATATTTACATTCACACATGCACTGCTTTGCTTTGCAGCTATATTTCTCAAGGTAATAATTTCATCTGATTTAAGATATGTACATTATAGACTTTTTCATTTATTGTCTATTTTTGTTGTTGTTACGTTTTGTTTAGTTAAGAGAAGATTTCTGTGTACAACAGAGTGTAAAAAACAACTAATAGCACTTGGTGGTTAGTGAGATTTTTGAAAATTGCAAGAGGGTCAACACACTCAGAAAGGCTGGGAACTGCTGGCATTGACCATAATGACCCCCCAAGAAGCAGAGCAATGATATGAACGTCTTGTATGAGAATTGTGGGTATTGAGCAGTCGGGAAAGCCTGAATTTTAAAATAATGCTATTTTCATGGTAAAAATGATACAAGAAAATAAATGTAAATTATTACTACAGCAAGAACTATCACTTCTACTAAGAATAAAATTTAGAATCTTAACCAGGCCTAACTGTTGTAGAAAACAGTATTCCTTCTTTATGTCAGAACTCCAGTATGTACAGAAAGTGGTGAGTGCATATGAAGTTCTGTTTTGATTTAGATGTGCTTTTCACATCTTCTCAGACTAGTCCAGCTAGAAGAATTTTCCAGTATCTACACAATTTGAGCTGGATTGAAAACTACATTTCACTATTTATGTCAGTGAATAATAAAGAAAAAAAAAGTATTGTAAAAAAGGCAAATGCAACAATGTTTTACTTGACTGTCTCAATTAGATTGTTTCTTGTTGTTTTGTTGTTGTCCTTAAACTCTCGATGACTTTGAAGAGTGAAAGCTGGCCATGTGATCTCCATAACCACTACAGTTTTGCATTCAGAAATACAGCTGATGAAATGAAATGCAGGGCCGCAATTATTGTCAGCACAATGCCTTAAAAACCTGCTGACTTTTAAATTAAACAGCACAATGCCTGTGATGCCCTGTCATTATTTCCAAGCCCTGGCAGTATCTGCAGACTTTGGACAATATAGACAATAACATGAATGAAGTGCCAACGTTTTCACTATGCATAAAAAACGAAGCTATCTTCTTAATCTTATCCTTCACTCCAGTGAGATGTTAAACTGATTTTGCATCATGGCTTTTTTTTTCTTTCACAGAACAGTGGACAAACTAAAACTCAATCTTTCACTTTTTTCAGTAAAAAAAATAATCACAGTATATAGAGTGTACAACAACTAAACAAAGTGAACAGAAGAGCAGAGGAAGCTCCTAGTTCCAAACATCAGATGCTTATTAATCTTTCAATGATAAATGCATGTCACCATAATGCTATCTAATTTAAGTCATATTAGTATATCAAATAATCAAATTGTTCTTGCTGTTAATTCCATTTCATATAATGCTTCATGATATCTATGGCACAAAGCCTGTCAGTGCTATCTGGTTGTATTTTAGGTTTTGACATTTGTGCAGAAGCTTTATTAGCTGTACAATATTAGGAGGCTGAGTAAGAGCAGAGTTCTCTTCTGAGGGTGTGGGGAACAGAAACAATCAGCTTCAGTTTTAAGGGAAATTAAACTTCACCTTACTTGTACCTGTGCATAAACTGGGCATTTGCTTCTTTCAGAGCCATATTGCCTTTGTGCCTCTGTACATGGGTTTTATCTGACTAAGTTGCTTAGCCTTGACTTGACTGCTAAAATCATGATATAATGGCTAAAATGACAAGAGGCATAATAAATTCAAAGTTGCGAAAGAATAATTCTCATACAGTACTTAGCTTTCACGTTTCCTGCAAGTATATTTATTTTAGCATCCGATCTTGAGGTAACAGCCTGTGCCTAGAACTTAAAAGCACCAGCGGAAGGATTTAAAATGCCTTCAAAAAGTCTTTATTTTTCCTTTTATTCCCCCCAACAAGTTCAATTGTTCTTGTGCCTTCTGTGGCTAACAACTTCATTCAGTTTTTTTAATTACTACTACAACTGCAATAAACACAACATCAATGTTATGTCCTTTTTTTGCTTTTTAACATAATGGTGATAGCTATGCATATACTGTGTCTTTTTAAATAAAAAATACAAAAATACTATGGCAAAGAACCTTTTTGAAAAGTATAAAAATTTTTAGAAACCATTTGATAAAGCAAATTATTTTTCCTTAATTGTTTGAGCAGCATTCGAGTTTTGAAAATTCTTGTAGGAGCCACTTTTTTGTAACTGTTGTGCAAAAATTGTGTTTTCTTAGCCTATTGAAGAGTAGCATAGAAGCAATATTTATTGATATCTGTGTGTATATATACATATATACACGTGTGAAGTGATTAAAAGACTTTTTCCACTTTAGATTTAATGCTGTTTTCTATTTTAGATTTATTGCTTATTACGTTTTGTGAAGAGGTTTGATTTATTTGCATTTTTATATTGTATTGAACAAATGTGACATAGAAAGCAAACAAATGTCACATTTATTGAGAGTATGTAAAGTCATGCTAGGATGTATTTAAGAAGGGAACAGTTTTTCACCGGTGTTTTTGTTACTGCTATGGTTTGTGCCTCAAAGTATTAATTATTGCTATGGCTGAAATCTGTAGCCAACTGTGGGTAAAAAGGCAACAAGACGAATAAAAAGGGGAGATTTTGAAATCACTACAACTTCATACATTTTCAGCTGCTGCTTTCAGACTACTGTACTCTCCTTCCTCTTAGGTGATGTGGGCAAGGGAAATTAAGTGATGCAATTAGATTTTTTCAATGCTCACACATACTGTAGTAACACTTAAGGGGTTAATTCCATCCACATTGTTTGCCCAGTATAGCATAACTGTTTGTGTATACTGTAAAAACTGCACATGATAAAATTTAAGATTTATTAAAGAAAATGGAAATTCAATTGATTGACTGTGAGCACTGTGCCCCGTGTTGGCGGTTAATCTAATCTGCAACCTCGTAACGGGCATCAGTATCTCTCTCATGTCATCACAGTCAACAAGCAAAAGAGCGATGTATCACAGGTCACATGAAAACCACTCACAACCTGCCACAACCTGTTTCTTGTTTCTGCACCTGGCCATCACTGAAACTGGGTACCTTCTGTGAAAGCTTTTTAATTTGTGTTGTCATTAAAAGTAGCCTCCCTTAGAACTGGAAGAAGCAATGAGACACTACTGTGTATTGCACTTAAACGATCGGCTGAGATCCACTCAGTTGCATTCTTTCACAGAAATCTTGATTGACGTCGCATGCCTGCTGGTAATTAGATTTACAATTCTTTTACTAAACTGTATGTTTCTCTTGAAATCCTGGAATCTGGTGGTGAAGTGATCCAAGATGACTTTGCCTGAATCTAGATAATGTTTTAAAATGCTGTAAGTGATAATATTTCTTTGAGGGGAGGAAGAAGAAAAAAAGATCCAATGGTTTTGCATCAGTCAGTCCCCTTTTTGTGCTTTTACACAGTTGAAATTTTACAGCATTTGTGAAAAGAAAGATGGTATATACTTTGAAAAAAAATACATGAAGGTTTTAAAAAAAGCATTAGGAGAAATGATTTCACTGACCCTGACTTGTATGTAAATATTAACAGAAAGTGACAAAACACTGCCTTTATATTATTTAGCAATATGTTGTAAATAGCATTATTACGCTTATTTTGTAATAAAGAACTCTTATTTGATTCTAGTGCAGTAATTCCAACTGACAATGTCACGATTTTATATATATAAATATATATATAATTTACACATACATAGCTAGCAATTTTGATTGTGGATTTTTGTTGTTGTCAATTTGTTATGAGGATTTTGCATAATTTATTGGTTTAATTTATCCTAATTTATTTGATGAAGGTGTACAATTTTTTATAACTATGGATGTACTGTAATATTAATTGGTAGAATCAAATCATAAGGAGCCCTTGCCGAATATTGAAAGAAAAAAAAGTTCAAGTAGCCAATGGAATTTAAAAAATTCCTTGTTTCAAGAGAAGCTTGGCAGCTACTAAATTGAAGAAACAGAAAAAAATCTATATTGTTTTTGTTTGGAAGATTAAAAATTATTTTATTTTGTGTGTTTTAAGCTTTTTGTATACTCTGACTTTTACCTTTGCTTTGTACCACTTACAAGATACAGTAGTTCAATTGCCTTGTGTGCCTTCCATCTTCTCTGAACTGAATGTATGTGCAGTATATATGCAAGCTTGTGCAAAATAAAAACAAATTCCAAACTGCTGGTCCATTTTCTTTCTTTGTAGTTTTCACGTGTGAGACAAATTCCATAAGGCTAAGCAGAAGAACGGTTCTTTGAAAAGGCAAAATGTGAAACTATTGCATAATTTAACAATTTGACATAACACGTTAACACTGAAATATCTCATGTAACCTATTAAGTTCAATTCAGCTGTGAAAGATGCATACTGTATAAAGAGTACGAATCAAAGTATTGTGACACTGGTAAAGGCTTTCTGCACAGTACCTGGGTGGGAAAGTATTGCTCATTTTATTGTCTACATGTATATCTGTGCACATGCCTTACCCCAGTTATAAACTATGGGTACAATGCTTGAGGAGAAATCCCAAGTGCAATTGTCTGCTTAGTTTGGCATATAATGGTGGATTCATCCACCAGAATGCAGATTTGCAAGGGGTATCTTTAGGATCATTATTAGAAATCTGTTAAAACTAAATATCTTTGCGGTTTCATTTTGTCTAAAAGCCGAATCTGAGAATGGTTTTGTCGAGGTACCCATCCACCGCTGACAGCTGAGCTTTGGAGGACCAAATGAGTTCAGTGCTGCCGAGTCTTTTCCAAGATTAAAAAGAAAAAGGTCGGCGGTATCGTCTGCGGCTGTTCTTGTTGTTCTTGTGGGAATCCGTGGCTGAAAGTGTGATTTATAGAAAGATTCACGGAGACACTTTACCAACCAGACGGATCCTCAGTTAGTGCCGAACAGGAGGTGGGGTCATTCTTGCTCATAATGATTAGCTGCATTGGTTGTGCTTCCCCTTCTGTTTGATTTCATCGCAAGCCTTTGAAAAAGCACTTCTTAACAGCATCACAATAAAACAGCTGTGTTTGTGTTGGCTGATTCATTGTTGAAATTTTACCACCCCTCCCCCTCCCTAATGATATAACACTGGTATAATATTGCACCTTCTTTGCTTAACATTATTTTTTGGTTGTTGTTAAGGAAATGGAATTAGTGCTGGGTTTCATTTTGTGATACATTTTTTTTTTAATTCAATGGAAACAAAAGCAAGCCGGAACCGTGAAAGGTAGCCACAAGAAAATAAAGCCTTCACAAGGCGTTGTAATTAACTTAAAAGAATTTTGACCAAATGTAGCACTGATATCATGAGGCAGAACAAATTACTTCCTAGTTCAGAAAATGTATGGCAGATGCTAACCTTCTGTACCATGTCACTATATTGAAGGAATATTAGATAAAACAAGCACCATGTAATTAAATGCGCTATCTCCCTATGTTTATGATAGGTATTTTACTATTAATGTCTCCCTGCATGTGAGTTTTGCACAATATTTACAAACATCATTTTCAAAATTCCTTGTGTACACTGCTTCTGGATGATAAAGTAGCTTTCTATAATTACTGTATACTGAAAATGGAAATAATTCTATCGCGCTTGACCTTGCCAGTGTAAAGGAAGACAACGACCTCATCATCCTAAAGGCATTACATGCGATTTGCAGATGCTGGTACATTTGTTTAAATGGAACTATCAGCATTTTGCAGCATTCTCATCACAAAGAAGCACGCCTCTTTTTTAACACTGAACTAAAAAACATCTCAAAAGGACAAAGGACCTAAATTAATAGTGAAAGTCTAACGACCGACAAGATTTCCACCTCCCTTGCTTTAACTAAAAATCAAAAGTTCTTGAAGAGACGGCAACCTCTGGAACCACCTGCCTCCTACAATATCCTAAGCATGCATTCGACAGCTCCTTGCATATGGCTGAAACAGCATCTTTGTATTATACGAACAGTCTGCTTCATAATCAAATACCATCTGTCGCTACATCTGAACCTGTTTTTAACATCTGTGCTTTCTGGTCTTAACAAAGCTTTAAAAACCAATTCACAACTTTCACAGCTCACTGACTAGATGTATATATTTACTACCTTTAATACATCTTTCAGATACTTTTATGGAATTTTGTTCCCCAGGCTGGGAGCAGTTAGGGGGCTTCTGTTCCAATGATATTTTGTTCCTTAGGTACTAATTGGCCTGGCATGAGTAACCAAGTGCAAAGAAATGATACTTGCTCAGGCACTGAGGACAAAAAAAAAATCAAGCAAATAACTTTCCAGTGCCAGTACAGTCCTCCTTCTGCCAATGAGGAACCTGAAAGTTGATCATTCACTATAGCCCTATTACTCTAAATGACACTACAGATAGAATTGCAACCAAGGGGAGAATCAACTGTACGGCTGATATGCCACTGAAGTGTGTTTGAACAAATGGCAAAGTAAAATCACGAGTCCTCCAGAGGACAGATATGCTGTTACTTCACACATGCTTTAGAATTTTGAAGTGCAGTCTTACAGAACTTCTGGCCAATCCAGCACCAGATGTTAGCCAGTATGCTTGCACAGACATCAGTGGCAGGACATTAAAACTAAGATTGGCAAACTCTATGTCAGCACAACAGTTGGGAAGAGGCTGTTTAAACGTCCCTTTGTCCAATTTTTGAAAATGCATTTATTTGATATTAAAAAAAGGGGGGGGGGGGGCATTACAGCATTACATAGTGTCAAGCATCCCACTCCTTATGTTGCAGTTCAGTCTCTTACTGTTAGATGAACTGAAAGAGCAAGCTATTTCCATGAAGTGCAAAAAAGATCTTATTCTACATAGAAGTGTTTTTAAAAATAAAAACCTGTAACACTTTGAAGGCCTAACTGACATGGTATTCCATATTGTGCTGTGAACATTCTTAGCACTCAGCAAAAAGCAGAAGACATCTACCTGAAAAAGACAACAATCACACAGAAAGTAATTATTTTAATCACCTGGTGTTTTGATGACAAACATCTAAAGGGAACCATTTAAAGAAACACAGGCTTGCCACAGTTGTAAATGTGTTTTAATTATGAAATCTTTTCAATGTGGATTCATTGAATGCAGGCTTCTTGTAAAAGTTAAACACCATCTGTTTTTTGTCCTTTTTTGTTACTTTGGACTATTAAATAGGGCATATGCATATTCTTTCTTGCTAGCTTTTAGAAGTTACCAGGTTTATGTGAAAAACAAATATGAGAAACTGTAAAAATGTCTTGTGTGTGTGTTATTCTCTGTTGATGTTGTAACAGTCAGTAGTGTATACATTACAGGATTTGAGTATTTAGTGGATGAAAGTGGCTACAAACAGGCTGTTGATTCTTGCTATCCATTTTAACTGAACTGCAGTCTACATTAAGATTTTCCGATGCAACTGTTAGCGCACATTTATTATTTAACGCTGTAGTGGGCTGTCCAACAGCAATGTGACTCTTGCAGATGGCACTTATTCATACTATCAGGGAGCTTCAGAACACATATTCCTTACAGCACAGATGTCTTTGAGTAAAATAACAATTTATTACGTTACTATAGAAAATAAGAAAAAAAAGTGTGTCATACATTAACAATGAAACAGATACAGGTCAAGATTTTATTGCAGATGCTGTAACATAAAGTTTACTTTAAGGTTTAGTGTTGATCAAATAAGTAAGTAGCTTTTCACACCATTTGCTGTTACAATCTCTCAGGTTTACTGGTGCTATTCCTCTTTACAAAGGCCATCACTTTAAAATGTATTCAAATGGACTGAAATTTCAATTCAAAATGCCCTGCAAAACTGGAGCTCAGTTATACAGGAAACCTCATTATACCTGCATATTTCACGTTATTAACTTGTATTCTGTATTACCAATTAAATCCACAGTGCCCCAGTACATTTTAATTTACAGCTCTTCAGAAATGCGATTCTGTTATTCTGTGGGTCTGTATTTTTCTTCATACAAAGCTTTTTATAAAATCAATATTGTCTATATAATGAATTTAATTACGCTGTTTAATAGCATATAAAGATGTTGATGCATCAAGTACTGTAGGTTTTACTGCAGAAATTAATGAATATGACTAGACAAAAACACTGTTCAGAGGTTAATTTGTTTTATGTACCCCAGCTTTCTGGGATACATTTTAAGTTCAATGAAAGAGTTGCAGAAATATATAAATGTAATATATGCAGCCAATGATGCTTTTAAACCATGGAAAGTATATAGACCACAGGGAATAACAGAAGCCCGAGTGCTGTACTTAATGACTCAGTGACATCTAGTGGCAGGATTATAACACTCTACTGTACTTGGATGGAAATGAAATAACCGCCTTGGTAGGGTAGTTAGACCACAAGCCCTTCTTTAATTAACAACTGAGTAAGACCATTAAAAAGTCAATAGATCCTTTCAAGTCTGTATGTGCTTTTTGCTTGCCAACACTAGCACAGACCTTAAAAACGTAAAGGAAAATAGCCAGGAGCAGTTCCCTTTCAACTTGCTTCTGTTGTATTTCCAAGTCCTATAAATTTGCATTTTCAGTGCAGCACAGCAGGGTCTTGCACACCACACCTACTTGCATTTTATATTTTGCCTTACAGGTCTCATCTCTCAGCATTGATCTTTATGGAAGGATATCAATGTCATGTAGACATGTACTCTTAAACTGTAAAACCATGCTAATACCACTTTTTTTTTAACAAGAAAGCACTCGGTGACAGATGATATACATAAAACAATGATCTTTTTCCCGCTCCAAAACAATGTTGTGTTTTTTTTAAAAACCTCTGTGATGTATAACATAAAGCCACCTAAAAACTTTTTATTGCTAGCTTAAGGACCTTCACTGAGGTAACAACTAATAATGAGATTTAAGAGCCTATACCTGTAATTCATGAAGGTATCAGAAAGTAAATGTCATTTTTTTTGTAGAGTCCTGGCAGTTTATTGAACTCATTAGGAATTATTGAGTTCATTATGGTAACTAATATTTGTCGTCGATAGGGCTGATCAACAATATATCTACAGTAAAAGTCACAGATGAGTAGTGTGTGTCACTACCACTATAAGCAATGTATGCTGTACATCTGCAGTGCATGCTTTGAATCAGTTTGCAGATGCTGTTTAATGAGATTCTGCCCCACTCCTTTAGTACAGCTTGGACAAGCATGTGCCTGCTCACTGGTCTCTGATCCCTAGATGCCACACATCATCCCTGCTCATCCCACAAATGTTAAATGCCAAGTATGGCAAGCAGGGCATCCACGGCATAATTGTTACATTTCTCATCTCATTTAGAAACCTGCTATTACCTGAGCAGCATGTCCTGTCAGAACATCAGGATGAGCCCACAGGAAGGGTAGCATATAATGTCCTAGAATTTGATCAATGCAGTGCTGTGCAGTCTGGTTGCCAGCAATCATTAAAAGTATCTCTCTGTAGCAACTACGTATTTCTGCCCAGACCATCATACAGTACTTGTACTTGATTATATTGTGTCTGTCTTGGAGAGGTGTTTTGACTCATGGTCTCGCAGATCGTGATCTATTATTGACAGACAGTGTTTGCCAGTTTAAAAATTACTGGTAGTGAGAGTGTGCTGGCTTATTCCGGCCACCACCAACTAATACACGGGTGGTGTTCTCTTGTTAAGCACAATGCTTCTAGGTACCCCAAGATCCAGTGATAAAAATGAGCTCTTTAGTTAGAAACTAGTTTTCAACCTTTTCACACAGTCTGATGAATAAGGCAGGTTACAATGACATGTTGAAAAACTGAAAAACTATTATAGAGAACCGGGCATTCTTTAAGATATCTGACTCACCCTAAACGTTGTCTTTAATTAAACTACTGAACAATAACAGAAGACAATAAATATTGTAAAGGATTATAAACAACATGTGCTGTTGGTTGTGGACTTATCTGTTGTGTTGTTTAAGGCCTCTCAGTATAGAAATAATTTTTCATACAGAAGATCACATACAATATCTCTGGAACAAGTAATAGGTTTATTCCATGCTGAAAAAAGAAGAAAGAAAGGTGTCAGGTGTCACACCTGAAGAAGGCTCCACGGCCGAAACGTTGTGTTTTCTTTCTTCTTTTTTCAGCATGGAATAAACCTATTACTTGTTCCTTTGCAGCCTACGTATGTTGACGCAGCTACCTACCCGAACTACTATAATATCTGTGTACACCTCATATAGTATTATTCTTTTCTTATTACTGTATATTACTGTAAATGTGAATGTTAATCCATTGAATGTAAGTTCATTTCTAAAATCTAATTTAACTTTTTAAGGTAAAGCCTTTTGCTGCATCAGTTTCCCTCATACCTTTTATTCATTTTGTACCTGTAGTTGACATGGTAAATCTGTTGATTGAAGTGAAAATGATTGATGATTCTGTCTTGATTTTAATTGTTTATCTCATGGTCTTGCCCTGACTATGCCCCAGTGTGTGAATCACCAACTAAGACTTTTAATGATGGGACAAAGTGCATTCAAAGGCTCCTGACTTATTTGAGTTATATTAACAGGCACTTCACAGGCTTACATGCTTCCATTTAATTTCTTAAGAATGGAGGCAAACAGTATGCAGAATGAGACAGGGCAGCTTTATGTCTTGAGTTCTTTAAGAATTATAAGATCAATTTCATAATCAAAATCACATTCCAGTCTTCATCTAAAACAACCTGGCCCTCAGTCATATCTGGGGCATGTACTAATCAAGGGAGATGTACTTCTCAGAGAAGGCCAGCCCACCATCAGCTGTTCAGTCCAAAGTCATCCATTGCAATGAATTAGAAAATTAATTCCTTTTTTTTCTGAAAACATTTTCATCTTTGCCAAAAAGAAATAGAAAAAAATCCTTTTGATGTACAGTACAGGGATTAATAGGTTACCTTCTGGGTCAGAAGGAGGCTTCTTTTCTCATCAAGGAAATCAATTTATGAGTCTCTTAAAATAATACATTCTTGTGGCACGTGTTCAGAATTTTTTTTTTTATCTGCTATGAAGAGAATAAGAGGTAAAGAGGATCAGGGGTGAGGATGGAATATTATAATCTACCACACTCACACATCAGCCTTTCACTGAATAATTCCAGATAAATTGAGGATTTACATATTTAAGATTAAATGGGCATAGAGTATTAATGTATGGAAATTTCAATAAAAGGGTATGATATTCAGCCCAAACCTTTCTTGGAGGTCTCAGAAAACTTAAACATGAATACAGGTGATCTTAGGGTTCAGAGAACCTCCCAGTAGGCAGCTTCACAATTGATCTTCACTCACCTACATTCTGATCTATTAGGCAATTGTCATGAATGAAACACAATATGATACAGAGGCTAGAAATGCGTATCAGAAACAAATGAACAAATGAAAAACACTTTGTTCCGGTAAGTCTCAGGTTTGTGTATGACCCTTTGTGTAACAATAAACAGAACCACTTCTCTTTGTATACTTAAATAGAAACTACTTCTTTTTTAAGTATATGACATGCAAAATATTTAAAGCCTCCATCAAACACTCTTCTAGAGTTCTGATATTCTGATAACTGTCATCCTACGTCCCTTGTATTGTATTCCTTTTAAGCTACTTTGACTAAATGACTACTATTTCATTTGCCTCTCTCATGTAACTGAAATTGCAGCTCCCAGGCACATCCATTCTCCTTTTTTCTTGGACTAAATTATTCTATCAGTTTTGCCTCTTATTAATTGACAAGAAATCTTCACTGCTAGTTACCAGCAGACATAGGCTCTTAATTGCCCAGCTACTATCAAAAACAGCCTGGTGGGAGGGGAAGATTGTAAATCAGGGGAAAGCACAAAAGAATCATGCAGCTGTGTACTTACAGGAGGAGTTTACAATATGCACTGTGTATTTTAGTGATAAGAAACAAAAACAAATGGGGAAGGAACTGAAAGGGGGGTCTGCAGAAGTCAGTCTGTTGAGTACACACTGCAAAATTCAGTGGCTAGGCAGATAAAAGATCTTTGTTGAATGCCATTCATCTGTACAAAAAAAAAGATTTAAACACGGAAGGATAAGCAACAGCGCACACCTGTCCAAAATGCTTCTAAGGCACCATCACCATTAATATTCTTGGATCGCTATATGTTTTCCAATCCCACCTGTAGGACCACCCTTAGCCAAAGACCAAGCACAAGTTTCACACAGAAGTCTCTCCTCTGTTCTGCTACCCCAAAACAAATGATCTGCACATCTTCATTTACAGGCTGAGTAGTGGATTCTCACACTTCTCTGCTTGGGGAGTACATAGCTCTGTATTTCACCTTCATCTGCTCAGGAGGAAATACAAGTCAACAGCCAGCCTTCACCATGCCACAGGCCCACATTCCATAGTGCTCATCCCTCTCTTAATTGAAATGAATGCTCCACTCTCCCCACATTGATTCCTGTGTAAGGAGGTAAACATAAGTAAAGTTCTTTACCATTTGTAGGACTTAATTTAGTTCAAGGTAACTATATCCATCACACATCTTAGATATATACTGTATATATATTATCATTTCAATAAGAATGAGGGTACAAGGATGTGGAAACTGCGAAGTAGTTTTCTAAACTCACATTAAATAATACAAGTAGGTGGAAACGACAGCACTGTAATCCAGACAAAGGGCCAAATCTCACAGTTTTGTTTTAATGTGTCATTTAGTACAAGGCAATGATTTTTGGAATGCTGAAAAAAATCACTAAATGTTAAATTAAAGGTTAATTAGATTTTAATTCGTAAATTTATAAGGAACACATCATTTTTTGTTAAGCCCTTTCAAGAAAGGGTTCTTTTATTCTTAAAGCAAAATGCAGATTTTTTCCTTGGCATGTTAATTGTGTCAGCTTTATACAGCTATAGATATAACCAAATCCTTAAATATGTTAAACTGTGTCACCTGCCAGGATGGTGGGGGTGGGCCATGAGTTGTTCCAGACCCATGTACAATGGCGTCACAGTCCCCACTCCTCAAGAGTCGCCCTTTTTCAGCAGCCCTTAATGGTCGACGCCGGCTGGGTCCGTCCTCTTGAATCCGCCGTTGTGTCCTGATTTCCAGTCCTGCACTCCAGTACTCCAGGGTGGCATGGCATGAAAAAATACACAAGAGATTCCATTTTCACAGCGCAGTTAATGTGATGTTGTGAATATTCTGTAAAATACATTACATTATGTAGTTATTACTGTACATGAAGACCACAAAGCAAAGCTGTTTACCACAGACTGTAACAGATGCTTAAACAGATGTGTCAAGCAAGGAAAGACACCCTGATATCATATTATAATCCCCACGTATAAGAATTTTACCTACAAATAGATTTTAATCAAAATATGTACAGTATTTCTTTTTCAAAATATTAATATGGAAATCCTCCAGATTGCATCTTAATATACATTCCAGGTTGTGTAAGCACGTTTTTCAATCTAAGGCTATTGAATAGAAAAGTGCATTCACTGAAATTTACAACCTAATTGCTTTTTCTGTTTCTCGCACTTTCAGCTGCGTTTCTGAGAAGCCACTATGAATGTCATCCATGATAAAGGAAAGGTTAAAATGAATGTTATCATCATCTATTTCCACACATCCATTTTGAGAAAGTTGTTTATTCCTGTTAAGTATAATCCTGGAAGCACAGAACGCAAGGCTGGACTATATTCTGGATGTAATGACAGTCCATCACAGGGCTCCCACAAACAGAGACAATAAACCTAGCAGGCACGATTTGGAAGGTGGGAGAAAACCAGTGAACCCCTGTGAACATAGCAAATTCCATACAGAAGATACCCAACCCAGAATCAAACTCGGGGTCTTAGAACTTTCAACTTCTGCCATGTCATTATGCCATCCCTCACCTGTTTTAAAGAGCTTTTTATTTCTTAAAGAGATTCCAGCACACAAACTGGCATTTATAGAGTCATAGACATTCATTGATTTTTGATCTTCACCTGATTTTCTAATCTGTCATTTAAAATGTGTAAAGTTATAGCCCGAGTGCTTTGGTTTCTTTCCACAGTCCAGAGATTCAAAGACATACTGGCAAGTTACTTGGCTTCTGGTCAGAGTGGCCCTGGTGAGAGTTTGTGCTTGTCTATGTTTGTGCCTGTGTGTGCTCTGCAAAGGACTGATGACCTGTCCAAGGTGTATCTCGCCTTGTGCCTGTTTTGTGTCAGGAAAGGCTTCAGCTCCTCCACAAATTGGATGAAATGTTTGGAAAAATTGTTTGATGCATAGTTAAATTGTTTCAGTTCTGGATACAGGTGTGATTCATATCTATGTGTGTAGTGTTTCCTACCAGCTCTCTAAATTAACTCTGAAACAGAGCTTGTGACTGACTTTGTCAATCTCCTTCAGGATTTTGAATACCTCAATCAAAGTGAAATCTTCTTAGTTCCAGGCTAAAAAGATTAAATTCTTTTAACCTCTCTGGAAATTACATACCTTACATTTCTGGGATTATTCTGACCCATCTTTACCAGACTCTAATACAGTGATGTCTGTTTTACAGTGTACAACTGAACCTTCAATCCTAAGACAGCCACCACCAAAGCATTATGCAGTTTTACCATTGAATACTAATTACATTCCTTAATGTAAATTCCACACAATATCAGCTTTTTAAAACTGCTTTCCTATACAGTGTGTTACAAATATATGCTGGATAATTTGATCATTTTTATGACGTGCTTATTGTTGGACAATTCAATTAAATTTCTTAACTAATTAATACTTGCAATTATTCAAACCTCAAATGGACTCATTGTGAAGTTATATAACATCAATGCTGAAGGTTTGTTCACAATACAACCAGTACTGTCTGTACTGTATTTGTAAATGAACTATTATTATTTTATTTTTTTATTATTACTATTATTATTACTATTAGAAAGGTTCTAATGTGGCCAGGGTACATTCATCAGAGCTGTGATGGGGAGTCAATTAAAGCATGTGCCACTGGTTCAGTAAGATGGGGATGGTCCTTCATTAACATGATAAATCAATTAGAGTGAACATGAAAGAAGTGGAGTGTAACCTATAGTCTTCAGATCGAGCTAAAAATCCAAATTAAAGACAAAAAATAAACCTGGTGTCCCAAACGAGTTTGGCTCTGATGACCTTCAGCAGGTCACCTTCCAGGTAAGATTTTCTTTGCCTCACTTAAATAGCTTCATTATTGGAAGTAGTTAATTGATTCATTGGTCTCATTCATGCTGCTATTTCTTGAAATAAACCAAATCAAATTCAACGACATGGCCAGGTAGCTTTTTCTGTACTCAACAACCCTTTAGTTCTGAGTTATAAATGCACCTTCAAGTATTTTCCATTACTGCCCTCTAGTAATCATTTTACTGTTCATTTTTTTTAAAATCTGCTCCGCTGATATCTCCTAGTAGTCTCCACTGTTCGAGATGAAAAAGGTTCAGTTTTTTTTAGACTGAGAATGAAGGATATTTCCCTTAAGGTCCAGAACGTATCTGGTTGCTCTTTTCTGGACAGATTCCAGAACAGCAATATATTTTCTGTAACGTGGTGACCAACATTGTACACCATATTCTTAATGAGACGCTACTAGTGTGTTATACAATTTTACACATTTTTTAAAGTCTGCTTCTTAAATGATATATCCTATCATTTTGTTTGTCTTTTTAATTGCTTCCCCACGTTGTCTAGAAAAATGTAAATGTTATGTGAACATATACTGTACACCTAGATATATTTTATAAGTATCCTTTCTTGTTTAGCACTTCCCAGTTCATATTATTGAATGACATATCAGTAAAAATTATGGAACCCAAAATGAAGACCTTATCTGGAGAAAAAAAGGAAAAGAAGCAGTAAGGATCCAAAAAAAGATAAGTTCAATAATAGGCAATATTATTATCTCTCAACCAGGATGAAAGCATCATAAGATCTGTCTGTTAATATCAGTTATATCAGAGTAGATATCATTGAGACATTCTAATAAGAAATGGATAAGATCATGTGAATGCTTTTGTCATAGCTCTGCTCCTATATCTGCTTGTGTTTTCCACTCTCACCCCCCTCCTCAACATAGTTCTCACAGATTTGCTGTACATCTGGCATATATCTATACATAAGAACATTCTGATTGACATTAGGTCCATACAGCTTTTATTTTGTTGCTACTACATTTGAGGATCTCATCTGTCCATTTATTGAAAGAAACAATAGTTTCAAGTTCCACAACATTGCTGAGCAGCTTATTCCATATCCCACAAAACTTTTGTAAAGAAGGTTCCTGCTCTTACTGTTAAAAGCACTTCCCCTTAGTTTCCATTTGTGGTTTCTGTTTTCATGGTTGATTTTAAAGCTTATAGTTGTAAAATTGTACATTTTTGAACAGCTGAATCAGGTCTCCTCTTAGGATTTTCTGATCATGACTGAAAAGGATCAGTTCTTTTAGCGTGTAAAAGTAGGAAAATCCATAGTGTGGAATCCACCTAGCTGCAGTTGTTTCAATTGACTACAGAGCAGCAAAATGTAACATGTTATACATTAATTCCCAGCATTGTCTGAATGTCTCAATATAAACACCAGCAACCAGTAAAGTGGTTTCTATAGTTATCATCCACATTTCTCAACTAACCCATTAAAAATGAGGTAATCCATCAAGAGGTTTTTTGGCATCAAAGTTTGTTTGCAGGATTGTATTTCCTTGTGTGATGTCTGCTGTGCTCTGTTGTAGCTTATCAATTAGTATAATTTTAATGTGTACATTTATAAATACAGTATATGTACATTAATGTAAACCAGCGATTGTACAACATAAAGTACTGGACGTTATTTACAACTGTAGTAATTAATATTACTAGTGCAGGTACAGTATATTGGAGACAGCATGGAGGGGCAGAGGCTGTGTGATAAAGGCATTTGCAGGTACACATAATGCAAAAACATTGAGAATTAAAACTGTCTTTCAATAGAAATTAATGGCATTAACTGTGATATATATACAGAACAGTAGCCATTTGGGTTGTCTTGTATTTTTACGCACTAATTAGTTACAAGCAACACCCCTTGTTCAGAGGTATTGGATGCCCCTGTGCTAGAATAACTCATTTTATATTTTATTCATGTTTGTTTTACTAAGAACCTAGGGTGAGAGCTTTTTAAAGGCAAAACACTGCTTGTAAGACACCTTCCTTGAAAGAAATTAAAACAATAAAACAAGAAATTCCATTTTCTCAAGTAAAAACATACAGTAAGGTTGTCATTTTTGACATGGTTTTACATTTTCATACCCTCACAGAACTAACTGTTGGCTATTATTGACCAGTTTGACAATAAGTCTGTGCTTTGGGTTCAGGTTTAACGTTAAACCATCCTATAATCTCTGGTAATTCTCATATAATTATTTAGATGGACAGGAGGTGTTTAAACACATAAAATCTAATCTCATAGACGTTAGGCACAACACAAAGAAATCCCTAGTCTTACTTATTTGCTTATTAAACATATCACTACTGGAGAAGTATATTCTATGTTAGTTTTAATTGTTGTACAAATTATGTTACCAAGGACATGCTAAGGCCCAAATGATAAACACTTTGAAATAAAAAAAGCATGTACTACATAGAGTACACATTATATAAATTGCAAAGGTCTAAATATGTGAATTCAGGGAATGAGTTTACGTAATACAAATAGACAGGCTTCATGTGAAAGAACTCGTCCTCCATAGCAGTTTTAACTGTCAAAAATCAAAAGTCTCAAAGTTGAAAATTAGGACAACATCAAGTCACATGTATCTGTTGTAGAAGAGATATATCCATTATTATTTTGTATTTTATTTTATTACAGTTCAAAATTTTAATTAAGTTTAATATGAGGAATGTGGCTATCATTCTGTTGTCAAACATCCCAATTCTTTTATTTAATTGGGCAATGTGTGATAAACATGATTACAAAGCATTAAAATAAAACTGCTCCTCAATGACACTAAGAATATTATTCAATTGAATATATTCAATAATGTATTAATCCAGGTGGATGCTACACTTCAGTGGTTGATGAAGTGGGTCCCGTCCTATATGTAAAGCTCTTCAATATCCTTTGGGATGAAAAGAACTATATAAATACAATTGATTGGTTAATATTGTTTTTTTTCTTTAGTAATACAAGTGCTCAACAAATAACTCACTTATTTAACTGAATATTACATGTTTAACATATGCAAATCATAAAAGCAATTAAAGACCTTGCGTAGCAATTCATTTTCATAAATATAAGCACATTAATCTATAGAGGAGCAAATGTTTTTGGTTTTAGCTTGGATTTATTAGATTACAAAAAAAATAAGCAAACCCCTTCGTTTCCCGAACTAGTAAACATTTTTTGTCTTAAAATGAACACCCTTCCATGTTAGATTGAGAGCAGTTGTTGCATGCATATTATGGGCATGCATATTAATTCATTTATGGTGATGAATAGGAGATGGAACTGTTTTAATATGACTCTGTTCTAAAATTTTAATATATGCCTTTATGCATAAAGTAAGTCTAACATAGCAGTACTGTTTTGAATGGATGAAGAGCTAATTAATATTTTCGTTCATAATTCATTGCAAAGCTGAAGTTGGCAAAAAATTAAGCACTGTTATCCAATGTGACAATTATACAATTCCCCCACATTCATCCTTCTAAATTCAAGATTTCTTCAAGCCACTTGTTCAGTAGAAGTTATTTAGTAGTGCCCTAGTCTTCATGCTAAACACAGCAGAAAACTGCATGAGATGTGTTGGAAATTTATATCCCTAACAGTTACAAAAGCCCAATCCTGCAGTTTAGCCTGCTGAGCACTGTTGGTCCATTGATGCTGGCAAGAAAAAAGGATTGTTTTGTTATGAAGTTGATGCCAATCATGGAGCATGTTGTATTAGTATTTTATTAAAGATAGTCCAGCATTTCCCAAGGTATAATACAGTGGACTATCAGAAGGGTATCTTTGACAGAGAGGCTGAATTTTGAACATCAACATTCTGCTTAATCTGTTTGTCATTTCCTCATGTTGAATGTTAAGCATTCTGCGAGAAGCTTAATACTGTATGCCAATAGTGGTGGACTGCCATCTGTCATTTCAAATTTCTATTGAGAATATCATGGAGGCAATTATGAAAAAAGCCACACTTTTCAAAAATTCCACTTATCAGGAAATAGGCATGTTTTAAAAAAGGGTAGGCCTCTTCCTGGAAGGACATGTTTGTGCCTAGTTTTCCATGTCAGACCTTAATGACTTAATTGAACTAATTAAGTGGATAAGAATTCAAATAAACTGTTTTCCAGCAGGTCAATTAATCAAGTGTTAATTGTAAGGTGTCTCTAAAACCTGCAGGAACATGCTTTTAAGTGGACTTTAGCAATGAAAAGTCTAAGCTTGCACGATTAGCCACCACCCTGTCACCTGATTTCACATGCTTATAGATTTCTTCAGGATATCCAGCAAGTTTCAAAGTAATGCTGGCAGTCACGACTCTGAGATGCACACTGTCATGTCCGCTGCTGGAACTACGTAGAGGCACAAAGGGAATTCTGCAATCATAGTGAAGACACAGTTCCAAAGTACAAAGGGGAAAATCTAGAGACATGGTCACGGTGAAGCTAGGATCGAGTATCCAAGGAGAAACACGAGCAAGAACACAAGAACTTGGGAACAAAGCAAGATGGGTCAGAGTTAAACACTATACCAAAGCCCAGAGCATTGTCTGAGCAGACAATAAGTATCCTGAGCCACCTGAGGTGGGCATGGTTGTAAATTATCTGACAGAAGTATAGAGGCATGGCTGGCTGCCATGGCAATGCTAGCTCGCTCCTAAGTGCTCAGTGCTTCTAGTCAGCTGTTGGTCTTACTACATTGTCAAGACAAAGTTAGTTCTATCTGAGAAACACATTTAGCAAGCTGGGCTAGATAACATCCTTCTAATTATAAGCTTTCTATCTCAAAGGGATACATTTTGTTCCTGAGAAATACTCAATAGTAATGTTTTAGCATTGCATTATTCAATTTGTATACATAAAATGCAAAGAAATGGTCCAAGACATGTATGTACAAGAAACCATCCTACAGGATATTCTGAAAATATGGGAACCAGACTGAAACTCACCCTCATTCTTGTATATTGAGCTTATGATACAGTGTCAGTGAAGACACTATTTGTTGTTCAAATGCAGGAGACAGCCTTATTTAGCTCACTGTTACTTAACAAAGTTTATTTAGCATTGTTGAATTAATGTTTTTTGCCCAGTGACCAGCACAGTACCTGATCACATTTCAAAACTATTAAGTTTGCTTTATTGAGACAAACTAACCCTCCCACACTAATGTATTTGTGATGATGTATAACAGACTGCTATAAATGTATTATTTCTACAAATGTAAAATTTTACAATGGATTTACAATGAATACAAAAATGTACTATGATTTACTTTTTTGATAGGCTTACTTCATGCTTAGTTCTCTGACAATAACTGCTGTATTAGTGCATACTACTGCATACATTATCCTTCTAATTCATGTCAGTAAGTTGTGTGTTATATTAAGATAGAAATATTTAAAAAGGAACCGCATTAATGTCTACTGGCTAATTCTGTTAATTCACAACATTTTACAGTCGCATTTTCAATTATATTACTACACTAAATGCTAAGAAATTAATTGTCACATTTAAAATTTTCCCATTGATTAGTTTCTCTGTCATGAATGGATGTTGTATTTGTTATGTATTTCTATGTTAAAAATTCAAAAAACAATTCCAGATTCGGCATTGTAAATCACAGAATGTGAATGTTTTGCTAAGTCATTCATATTTACATGAACATTGAAGTGTGGTCTAAAACATCACATTATAATTTAAACATTTCATTAGAAACAGGATATGACAGCTCCAACATTTTCTGTATATTTCATTCCTTTCTATTAAAATTAGTGTGTAATGTATACAAAAGCTTCAGCCCTTAAATCCCCATTCTTCCTATGGGAATGTATAGTAAGCCCATAAGTGTTTTGAATCCAAGGCCCAATGAGTTTAGAGAGACGGCGATCTATATAGCCTTATCTTTAATCTCCAAAGTAAAATCTATTGCGGTTAACATTTATTCATTTATCACATGGGCACTTTGACAGCAAGTAGCACTAAAGATGAACGCAATGCACATTGTACAGTATCCTCAAAACACTCAAAATGCCTTTGGTATACCACAAGTAAAGCACAGAGAGAATTTTCACCCCGGGTTCTGAAGACCAACATTAAATATTCTCACAGTGCTTCAATGTGCAATCCAAGTGGCCTCATCAGCCTTCAGAAAATCATTCAGATGTCAACACTGAGATTGTTTCCTTAAACATGATGCATTATGTGGTCTTAATGGACTTCTTTGCACACAAGTTTTCAGCAGAAAACAAGGGCTTTCCGAAGACCACGAAAAGGGGTTAATTTGATTTACATTCATGTGATGTGTGGAGTGTCTTCACAGCTGGGGTCTATTTAAAATGTTTAGTGGTGCCGAAGAGGTTAATTGCTCTTCTACTGAGAGACGAAGGCCGAAAGAGGAGGGCACAATTGGAGGGAATTACAGTAAATGAGTTCCTCCTCACAGTGCTTCAGCTTCAGAACATGTTGAAAGGGCATTAGTCCAGTCACTTTCCCAGGAATTACCAAATCTGTTCAGGAAAGCTTCATTAGGATATTAAACAAGACTTAATAAGTGAAAGTGATTTGCAGCAACGATTATCGTGCATTAATCAAGCAAGCTTCTGTCTCTCCTCAATATGTTCCATGTTTTATTATAAAAGCCTCTTTAGTTCCCGAGCTTCTTAAAAAACAGACACTATATTTTAAAGTCTGACGTTTTTCAGTTGTTGTCTTTTGTTGTTTTCTTGTACTTATTTCCCCAATTCATATAAAAAATTACACATCTGTCTTTCAAGGCAGGCATCATTATAAAAAACTATCAAGACTGATTCCACAGAACTGGTCTTTGCTTGAATTTGAATAAAACAAGATGGAAGAGCATAAAGAGAAAATACTGTTTTTACCAGAATGATTTTAGTATCTAAACTATTTTATTGATGTGAATCTGCCTTCCTTTGTCTTTAAAAACAAGATTAATGCAGAAGATTAATTTGTATTAAAATAAATTAAGATTATGCTCATTTTTTAGTTTTGTCTTTGACATATAAGAACACAGAAAAGTTAATTATGCAAATAGGCCTTTCTACCCATCAGTGCTAGTTATTTTCCCATATATTGAGTCTATCACAGCATCAAGCCTAGACTTGAATGTTCCTATATTTTTATATTTAGAATTGGAGACTAATTAATGCAGGGTATAGCAAAGCCCATCTTTTAGATTTGATCAAATCTGTCTGCAGAAATCATGTTAACATTGTTGTCTTAAGCTAAATATATGTATTTCGCAGTAAAAATTAACTTTTACTGGTAAAAAATCAAAAGTGAGATGCAAATGGAGAGTAGTCTTTCCTCCTAACCTACTCGTTAATTTTTGTTTTGGTCACCGCTGGAATTATTATTTCAAATCTGGTTAAAATCAAAGTGCAAAAGGCTTTATATACTTAGCATCAAAAGAAACTTCTTAAGAAACTCTTAAGATGCATGTATTAGAAAAATAAGAATATGTATTTTGGTTTTTGATTAATATTTGTGACATCAATTTTTTATTAACTGATCATTCACACTATGGTGACTTGGGCTGTTGTGCAGGCACCACATTATTGAGAGAGCTGATTAAGTGATTGGGTGATTTAATCTGTTTAATGTGAAATTTCGTAGAAATTGAGAATTGAAAATACTGAAATGAACAAATATTTGCCCCATTTTCAAGAATAAAAAAATGCCTTTGTGATATGAGTATCTCTGATGGAGGGTGGATTAAGTCACACCAGATTGCAACAGTGCAGCCCTCTCTTTTTTAGCAAGAGGTTGTGTGTTCACAACCCTGATGTGCATTAACAACTGCTGTGCTGAATTGCTCTGTTACTCTAAGTTTTATTGACATACCAATTAACAGGGAGATCCTGTTGTGATGGTCAAGGAGAAGTGCCCTGTTACTAACAGTGATTGATGGCCACCTGATCGCACAGAAAATCAGTGGTTATAGGCTGATCAACAGATCATTGATCAAGGCCTGGGATTTGACTTGCTGCTCTGCCTGCAAGCTTATGTGACAACATTCTAGCAGGGCAACATACTGTACATCGTCTGTTCATATTACAATAGCTTTCCTGCAAGACAAGAATGTGACAGTTATGCCATGGATGTCCTGCTCGCTAGGTTTGAATCCCATCAAACAAATAAGTTGGGATAAATCTTAATTCGGGTTTCTTTTTTATATTTCAGGATGGAGTTAGCATCTACATGTCACTCTGATAAGGCATACCACTTAGTCACATACTTACTTCTACATATATTAATTAATTTTATAAAAATGTAAAGCACTGCAAAGATACAGTATGCATTGAAAACAGAAAACCGGATGCCTTATTAAAAAATATGAAGCATACGGTGATAAATATGTCCAAACCGAAAGGCTTGGCTTCAAACTAATGCTATCCATCTAAGTTTAATCAATATTATATCAAAGTATCTAGACCAACTATTTTAAATATACAAAAAAAATTGGTGGTTCAACTACTTCAAAGTAGGATTACTGCTTAATGGGTTAAAGAGATTTGATTAATAAGAATCTAATTCATTACTTTTTTGAAAGTTTACTTCTATGAACACAAAAATAATCATTATACTGACATTTATAGCACGTCAATGTATTTTAAAATTTTCTTCAATTAAAAAAAAACTATAAAAGCTAGGAATTGTCAGCCATGTCGTACTAAACTGCTTTTTTCAATCCTTTTGAACCTTTTCATTTGTGATGTGTATGCTAAAGTAAAACACCAGCCTGAGGACACAGGTGGAGACTATGAGGAAGCACGTATACTGTATCATTGAGAACAGGAGAAACGTCTTAATGGAAAGGGAGCATGGAATACATTACTCAACCATGATGTTGAAGTTGAAAATATGAGATTGTGAAAAAATATGACAGGATGAGATATCTGGATCAATTAGCTACTGATTACCAAACAGGCTAGATGGATTGAATGGCCTCTTCTTGGTTGTAATCGTTTTTAAGTTCTTAATACTGAATTTATGCCAAAAATGTTGATTTAATCATTGGTTTCCACCATAGACATCATCTTTCAACAAATCACCTGAAAATTACAGATCTTCTTTAACCAGACAAAAGAGATGATTGTTCTAAAACGTTCTATATTCAAATTATGTGTACTGAGCAGCTATTTAATTTGTAGAGTTATAGAATACATGCTTAATCAATGAAATTACTTAAAAACAAATTCTAAAAAAAATAAATTATGCTGTATAAACAATACTGTCTAAAAAATAAAAGCCAAATAAAAAAAAAATACTGTGGAATAACAATGACTGAGTTACAGTGTGCAAGTTGAAATAATACAAGGATGTTTCATGAACTTAATCCAGAGTAATGAGGCTTGACCTGCCTGTTTAATCCTAAGAAACTCTCTTGTTTATCTTGAAGCACTTTACTGGACAATCTCATCTGAGTTATTAAATCGAAAGATAAACAAGTAAGAACATGCTGTTAGTTTATCACATCTACAGTACACCCCTTTACCTTCTGACCAACAGATGAACACCCGACTTTTATTGAAAATATGACTACTATAATAGCCTAGCTCTCAGATATACAGTATGTATGTATGTAAAGTGCTTTAAAGACTTTGCTTTTTTGAAATTGTTGCAGTCATAGTAACCTACACATGTAAGATGTTCAAAAGATGTTTCTTCATAAAGATCATAAGGAACATTTAGGAATTTTAGACAATATACTTAATGCATTTTTATTAATACAGTATATGAAAATATGAAAACAGCATCCACCACAGGATAATTGTATTATATATTGCATAGTAATATTGAAAAGATCTTTGCAGAAATGCTGTACCAGTCATGTTGGGAAAAATAAATTGTTGCTTCATCTTTTTTGTCAAAAGGAAATGCCTTCATCCATATGAATTGGGACATTGCAACATCTGTAAACCACAATAAAATTGCTCTGCTTAGAGTACATGAAGGTTAGTACTTAAATGTGCAGATGTCCCATTTTATCCATATTAATATAATAATGACTGTGCTGTAATTAAATACAACCGGTTTTGTCTGTTTAAGACAATGTGATCAGCTGCACCCATTGCATGAGGGTATGGAGAAAGAGAATTTTACACAGCAGTTACTTAACAAATAAATGTGTTATGTACAGGAGGATATTAACAATAATATAGCAATGGGTTTTGGACATGAAAGCAGTAAACTATAATGATGCTCTGCAATCAAGACACTCATATTTATGTTTACATCATATTGCTAAACATTTTTTTCACCTTACCTTCTTTGCTATGCGCCGTCATGAGGATTGACTTATTATTTTTATGTGCCCTTGTGTAAAAATCTTTGGAATTGCATAGGCTTTTGTATGGTTGTAAGCCAAAATATGTCTGGATATACTGTATGTACAGTATACAGGTATCTAAAAAACAGACATTTTGACCTTCCCCTCCCATAAAGAACTTAGGAAAGATTTTATTCAGACAAGATCTCATTTGTAATGTTACATTATGGATGAAGAAGAATCCTGGTGAAATTCACTTATTGCACAATGGTATGTGGAGTGTAATAAGGTGTGGAAAGGTAATAAACTTTAACTTTGTTGTTAGCAACACACACAGCATGTATGCTGAAACATCTTAGATAAGTGTATCTTTCCATCACTATGGTTGGATCAAAAAAGTCAAAAAGCATATTGTCATCTTAACATTTTCCATACTTGTCCAACCTTAGCACTGTTTGTCCACACTCAAAACTTAAAGTTCATTAAACGTAATCAGGAGAAGCAGTCGCCAGCATAGAGGCCTCTTTGGATATTGATGGGTGACTGGCCCAAAATTAACTTAATTACTAGTGAAAGAACTGCTATTTAAAGAATTGTGCAGGTGGACTTGCTGATCACATTTTCATCATTTATCTGACTGATGAAGGACCTAACTTTCTGTTTACAGATTTCTTGCGCTGCCTGTACTTTGGGAAAACGATGTTTTTCTCATCAACATTATCACTAGCATTTATACATAAGAAACAAAGTCTAGTGAAAGTTCTGTCATTTCAGTAATAAAAAAGTTAATAGGCTATTTTATATGGGCAATAAGTTAAACATTGTGAGCATGAGTGTATAAGAACTGTCTTTAATATATATTTTAAAACAATGTGCAAAGGATTTAACATGAGGAAATCCTAAAGATCCAGCTATTGCTTCATTAAGGACACTGGGAAAATTTATGGGCAGCACCTCGGGTTTTTAATGTGCTTCTCATTTATTGGACAGCTTTACTACTACAGTGTTTATCTCTGTTGTGCAGGAGACATTATCTAATCTTTAATAATTGGTTGTTAAACCAATAAAATAACATAAAATAATATTAAAATATTTCATTTTGATGTAAAGAAAGATCTGTGCTATTATGGTTGCAGAGTGCAACCTTAGAATCATTCAGCAACTGTTGTCAGGTCTATGTTTAGAACCTTTGTTTTGCAGCTATCTCATCACAAACGAACCTGAAGCTTGATAGTGAAATCAAGGTTCACTGGAGTAACAGGCCTACATTGTGAGAATCTCTCAGTCATAGCAAACAAAGACGTTTTAGCTTTTCTCTTCTACAGAAGACATAGACAGAATGAGGCATGAAAATTCATTTAGTTTTTTAAACACTTCTATATTTAAATGTTCAGCTTTGAATAGTCCATAAATTTCCATAATATTTTTGAAATTATAGATATCTGTAAATAATGCAGTACATCCCGCCTTTTGTAATTGGTCGAGACAGCTCTTTATGTTTTAGTCACTATTACATGGTCAAAACATTTTCAAATACACACCAGAATCATGAATGTACAGTATTCTACTACGTACAGCACTATGAAAGTGAAACATAAAATGTTTTTTTTTTTCATTTTAAACTTCATACCACTCTTCTTGCTATTACTGTATAGTAAATTCTGGTAGCAGCAGGGTCCTCCTTAAAAATAAAAATGATTTTAAAAAACCCATTAAAGGATTTGAGGACATACAGTATATGCACAATAGTAAGTGTAAAGCTCAGATCTGCAAACAAAAAACTCAGATTGCTTTTTCATGTTGTTGTTTTATGTATTAAAGTTAGTCTTTTTTAATCACTTAAAACATTATGAGGAAGTCATTAAATGTGGGAAGCCTGTGAAAAGGATTCTGAATAGCACTGCTGCAATGCCATACAGTTTTTGAATTTCTTCCCTTAGCTTGACACTTTCACAGTGTAATTCAAAACATAATGTTTTGCCTTTTTGCCTTGTAGAAGACTAACAAATTTACATAAAAGCCACATCATTTTCAAAACTTACCCCTTGAAAAGTACTCATTTGGAATTGGGAATGTATATATACCATTTATAATGCACTAACACAATGGACCCTGCTTTTAAAAAGATTCCTCAAAATACAACATTAATTTTGTCTGCACATGCAGAATATATCAGTGAAAAGCCTTTTGTAATACCTTCCTTTGAATGTAATCCACATACATTTTATTGTAATTGGAGAGTGTTATTTTAGATCACCTTTTCTTACTACAATAACCTTATTGTACTGCCATGGCTATGTCACTACTGTGACATAATAACATTGAACACTTTCTCAGGTGCATCTACAGCTGTTATTGTTCATCTTGTTTTTTTTATTTTTCTCTTTGTTTTGTTATAGAAATAAAACTGACAGAAAATCCTTAAAGATCTGGGGCTGAATAACTGAATATCTTTCTATTTTTTAATTGTTATGTCTGCACACGCACTACAAAACATTATGCATGAGCTGCCATGCATACTGTAGACAAAGCTGAATCTCAAAGTTTCCTTAGTAATAGCAGGATGCACGTTTAGATGAAAAGTGTTTATTTTTCAATTTCTTTCAAATTTGTCCTGTTGGACTAAGGCAAAAAACCATACATAGGCAACAATATTTTCTGACCCAAGGAAAATGTCATTTATCTGATTTGGAAATCTGACTATGATTGACTTCTGTAACAGATTTTATATATTTATAATTAAATATAATTCTAGGAAGTGTCGTAAATTGTGCCCATTGTCTGCCAGGTTAGGCTCCAACTCCCAGAGATTCAAAATTGGACTATACGGTTAGTAAATGGATAACTTTTTATGTTTGACTCTTATGTGATTTATGTGTTTAGACCTTACCTCTTTGCATTCAGAGTTTCACCTGGGTCTCTTAAATTTTGTAGCATAATTATGCAGGAAAATTATGACATTTTTACTTTATTACTGTATGACACAATGACTTAACAGGCAGGATGCTCCTGCTCTATAAAAGTTTACCATTTAAAAACCAGAAACTAGTTTTTTGTAAGAGTTTGCAAGCTTATGTAAGCCAAGACATGATGAATCAGCAATAAGCAAACCTTAGTCATTTTGTTCAGTGTTAATGGATAAAGATGATAGCTTTTAAGTCACAAACTGTTACATTTAAGGTGTTTCACTTGTTGAATATATGAATTATCTGAAAATAATTCTTATAAATATATTTTCATGAAAAATAAATATGCAGATCTCATCAGATAAATAAGGTTAAACTTTTACTCTACATCAAGGTCCAGACTTAATGAGCTAGAGTTAAGCTGTACAGTACATATTTGTCATAGGGAGATTTAAGTGTACAAAAATACACTCAACGAGTATGTCATCTGCACAGATTGCAATGTTTTATCATAACCGAGTCTCCTTCAGAACTAAATCTACTTAGGATTTTTGATTCCTTATCATTTTCTTTAATTCAAAATGACAATCTGGAACATCTAATCCATGCCTCCATAAAATATTTCTCTTGTGTACGGTTGTTCCAAAAATCAATTTATGGTGGTCGGAGGGAATTCATTTAGTAGTAAATCAGGGGGTAATTTTCTAAGAAAAAAATATTTCTTGCTAATTAACGAAGACAAAAATAATAATAGTAGCAATAATCATAAATGCAAACACCTACCCTTCTTTGGCCTGAGAGCATTAAAAATGAGGGATAAATCTTCAGATTGGAAAGATTGAAAAAATTGAATTAAATAGTGCATCTAGGGCAAGTGGTTGGATAAATCCTTCAGATGCAGCTGCGAGTCAAATCTTTGTATTTATATGAAGAGAGTATTATGAAATATAATATTAGTGAGGGGGAGGAAGAACCACAGGAGATCAGACATTTCCTTTTTACATGTGATGTATTCTTTCTTAGAAATCTACTAAAAAGATATTAGATTGAGAATTTCCACATGCGTGATGAAATGAAACATTATAATACAGATATGATTTATATAGTATTTTTCATGCCACAGAGCTCAAGGCTGTTCTCACAAAGTTGAGATAAAAATAGTTATAAAAATAGAAGAAAAAGTCAAATTGATTTGGTCCAATATTAAAAATGCATAAAGAGATAAAATGCTTGATACACTGAGTTATATGTACAAATTCCGAAAGCTAAACTATAAAATAGGCCTTAAGCCGAGAAATTGGCATTGTGGTTGAAAGTTTAACAAAATCCCCAAAACAGGACACAATCGGTTGACCTCAAAGCACACCGAGGTCGGTAGCCAGATGACTCTGAGAAGTACCCTGTATTGATTCATCCATCCAAACATCCATTTTCTAACTGCTGAATTTAAATTAGGGTTGTGGGGGAGGCTATCCCGGCAAGCAACAGGTGGCAGTCTATCACAGTGCAGACACACCGACAGAAACAAGGACACGCTCACTCACACCTAGCGCCATTTTTCCCAGAAGTTAATTAACCTAACAGTAATTTTTGGATATCTTAATCTTCCATCTTGGGTACTCTGCATCCTGGACCTGAAATAACTGAGGTTGTATCTTTTGATTTTTTTTATTTGAACATTACCTACAGTATGTGTATGCCCATAGTTGCCAATCACAAAAACAGTGGAGATTAATTCCTTTAGCCAGTTATCGTAAACACAGGTTATTAGACCTGGAATGAGTCTTCTCTGTAACTACAGTATTTTAAGGCATACTGTATGACTGTTTTGTCATTCTGGACTCTCATATTCTTATGCAAATAGTATGGCAGAAATAGTATAAAAAGGCAAAAAAGGCTAAACAAGGAGGCATCACCATTCAACCCATCTAGCATCTTCGGTCTGGCGTTCTGTACTTCTTTCTATTTGAATGTGTTTTGGAGACTGAGACTTTTTATTTATATTTTGCCTGTGCAAAAATTCTGGCAGCATGGACAGGTGCTTTCTCTTGTCTTTTGTCTCAAATGTGCTTTTTGAGTTTCCTTAACCTTCTTTTTTAACATTTCCTTTTTTATGTGTGAGCTCCTGCTCTTTGTATTTTTTTTTGCATTTGGTACATTTTTGTGTTGTTTAGGAAAACTAAATAAAAACTAATTAACTAATAAAAAAAACATTTAAAAGTTATTTCTCCCATGCACGTTATCATATAAGAATCAAAAAAGACATTTCTATTTATTTCTGGAACATACTATACAATTAGGAAGTAAGACGCAACCCGTTTCAACCCTGTTCTCCAACCAGCTGAAAAAATAATTTACAGCAATGTTTTGACCACTAGGTGGAGATGTATGAAAGCAATCTCATACACGTTTTTATCATTTTTTTAATGTCCTAAAACTATGCGGTTATTATTAAGCATAATAAGGTTTTCTTGAACTATACATATTTTACAGCAGTACTATTTCTAGGTATTGAAAACTCATTCATAATAACAAGCTATAAATAAATTGTTCTATTGAATTTACTAAAATCCCCATAGACCCTTGCAGATCTGGAGACACACAAACCTGAAACTTTTTATCTAACATAAGTTAATTTGCTATAAAATTTAGGATGAATTAAAATTAAAATTAAAATTAGGATGAAAGAAATAGAAACAATATTATAACATATATGAGGCCAATAGACAGAAAATGACTTTTTCTGTTTGATTATAAATATTTCCCTGAGTCGTGTTCTCCCTGCCTTGTTCTGTGTCTGTGGGTGATGGCATTAATCTATTGAAGTGCATGAGTACTGAAAGTTGTAACATTGAGAATCAGCATATAAGGCAAACAGTGTAAAATGAAACAGGAAGTGTTTACAAGTTTAAGTACTTGACCTTCATTATTTTCAGCAGTTAAGACACTTTTTAGGTCTTTTGGTCATACTGACTGAGAGGGACAGTTTGCACCTAAAGTCATTTAACAGTTTTTAAGGCATTGGGGTGGATGGCTCTTCTTAGCCTTTGAAAACAATAAAGACTGTGGGAGTCATCCATGCATTTGAAATCAATACCCTGGAAAGAAACGGCTGAATCAGATCATTGAATCAAGTAGCTACTGTACTAAATACCAAACAGGATAGTTAGGCCAAATGGCCTCCTCTCATTTGTAACATTTCTTATGTTCCTTTCTTATTATTTTACATGGTTATCATGTTTGGCTGTTTGAATTGTGAAGTAGTGTTGAGCTCATTATCTGCTCATCAGTGTGGTGAGACCAGTGGTCTGTTCACTGGATTAATGTGGTATTATGATGTCCATTTACCACCTTGCCTTGCTGTTCAATTCAGCCTGCATAAAAAATATCTCCAGTAACAACTCTTGAAATCTGCACACATGTACCTCTATTTCTCAGTTAATCCACTAGGTGGAAGTACAAGAGCATCAATTATGCAATGCTTTGGCTCTGTGATTTGAAATTGTTGTGAGTTCACAAGTTCTTTGCTTTACAGTCTAAAAAGACAATAGATATTAAACATGTATGCTGTATCCGTAAGATGTTCTTATGTTTATTATTTTCAAGTCATGCTTATATAACAGATTTGGATGCTTCCAAATGTGTACAATTTGAAGTACCATATTCCTCTTTGAAAATTCAGTCTCTCAAGGAATCTTGCACTAACCTGGAAATCATCTACCTGTTAGAATTATTCCAATATTCAGAAAACTGAAACCTTGTTAACTCTCAAGGATTGAGACCAATGATTTGAACCAGTTATTCTCAACTGGAATCACAGCTAATGAATGACTGACCTGGTCTGAGCAACAGAAACATCTTTATTATTTTCCAGTATAAGGATATTGAATATACTTATATTTTGGTCTACATTCATCTACAAAACTACATGTTATTTCTCAAGCTGTTGATGTTGAGATGCAAAACAACAATAACATCCTACACTAACACCTCATTATGTGATGCATGTTAGGGCTCAAATGTTGTATTATTTTCACCGCTCCTTTCATTTCATAGATGATGGACTGGTTACAGCAGACGTGTCTTTTCATAACAGCAGACTTTTATTGGTCTGGTCTTTGATTTGTATGAGCAATTCTCTAGCACAGGTGGTATGGCCAGCCCCAAAGGCCAGTTTTGTCTTTATTCCTTGCCTGCTGCAGAAATATTCCTGCCAAGCCTGTCACACCTGCAGCATGTTCAGCCTTCATCATTTCCACATTCCAGCATCATAAGTTAAAGTTGAAACTACTCAGAATAAGCAAAATACCTGATGCATGGTTGGAATCTCAAAAACTGTAAGTTTTTGTTTCCTTCAATTAAATATCTGCTGGCATGTTTTCACTTTCATTGTGGCTGAATTTTTAAAAACAAAATAGGAAACATTTGCCAGTTATGGAATTAAAGCTCAACAGTGACTCAGGCTTGAACAAAGAGACCCAGAGCAAGGAGGAATGAGGGACCGAGCAACAAAAAAACTGAAAAAATAAGGACACAGTGAAAAGAAAATGTATATAAAGCAATCACGTTCAAAGCAAAACCAATTCAATAGTTACCTCCCTATTGAAAACATAAATGGAGTAAGTCAATAAAAGATTTAGCTTAATAGAGAAATTAATACATAAGGATAGTTGTTTGAAATATTGAATCATATTAACACCCTGTATTGAAAGCAATGGGTTTTTTCCCCTATTGTAATTTCTCTACAACTGTCTTTTGTCTTTTTTATAGTATTTATATTTTATTTATTTTATATATTTATATTTATTATATTAGTGGCAACTGGCTTGGTGCTGTTGGGAAAGATAATTCAAGTTATACAAATGTATGGGAACAGCTCAAGATGAAAGTCTGCTATTACCACACACAGCAGCACTTTATGTATGGGCTAATATTCAGATAACAAATCTGGAATAGAGCATAGAGTTGTGTAATTTTGCAATGCAAAATTATGACAGTAGGGCCTTTGGTTAGACCTGATCATAATGCACTCTAACAACGTCAATCATTCAATATCATCTGAAACAAGTACGTTCCTTGTCTGAACCACATTCCCCTGGATGCTTTGGTGAATGGGCATGTACCCTCAGTCACCTTAGCAATGCTGAAAAGATGTACTCAAAGATGTTGTTGATGAAGGAGTTCATGAAGCTCATAGCCTTCGAGGAGATACGGGTGTCTGGGTGCACCTACTTCTGCATTTTGTACAGGTAGATGGTTCAGCTCTTCTTCCTGCACCTCTTGCGCTTCTTGCTTCCCTTCTCAGCCATCTTGGTGAGAGTTATATTAGAGTCCTTCATGCGAATGGTTCTGGCATCTTCATGAACAACTCACTGTGAAGTAAAAAAGATACATCCTGGCATTGGCCTTAATTTAGCAACGTTTCTTGGGTGAAGGTAGTTAACCCTACAGGTGACTCTGATAAAGGTTAAATGTTCATTCCGGATGACTGCCATATTCCTCACAATTATTTAATCTTAGACTCAAAACCAATCATTAAGAGACTGTAAGCAAGATGCTGAAAGAAGACTCGATGTATCAAATAACTGTTCTATTGCAACAAGGTTTGAGAATTTGTCTTTCATGTATAGATGAAATCATGGACATGGAGAGGACAGTATTACCACCCTTTAGCTTGATTTTTTTATTTAATTGGATCTCAGAAGCTAAGTAGTTACTTTGCAGGCCATGAGAAAAGTCAAGTTAAGCAAAGAACATTATTGTAGTAGTTTCTTTCAGGTGTTGTCTGGACAGATGAGTCAGTGGTAGAGCTTTTTAGCAACAATGAGAAACAATGAGAAAGCTTTTGTGGACAAAATAATATGCTGCATTCCAAGATATGAACCCACCTGAACCACAAGGCATGGTATTGGGAGTATCATGGTTTGCTGCCTCAGAACCCAGATGGCTTGCCGTCATTGAAGAAACCCAGAATCAATGTCATGCTATGCAAAATGAAGTGTCAGCAGTCACCGTATCTAATGTTTTTTTATACATATACACACAAGGATGTTTACTGTTAGATAATTTTCATTACTATTATCTTATATCTTTGATATGTTTAATCAGGTAAGCTCCATCTTTTAGATTCATTCATAAAGGAGAATTAATGAAGATTTAATTACATTTTAGGCCTAAAAAATGAGAATATGGATCAACCTAGGGGTCACAAACTTTTTCTGTACTGTACCTCTATACGCCTACATATAAAGGTAGTTGGTAAAGGATCTTTAATATGTACAATGCTCTTAGAAGAAATAATTCTTTAGTGCAGCAAGTACAGCAGTACATAAATTGGAAGGGGTTGTGAGAGTCTGCCACAACTGATCTGGTGCAATAGTCAACAAAGTCTGGGTTTTGTACGTACTGCAGAGCTCCTCAGACTGAAATATTACAGCCAATGTCTGGAATTTTATCCAAGAAGAAATAGGCTATAATCTTGCAGGCTGTATCAGTATTACATTTAGACTGAACTGGATTTAATTCTACTCATTAACACTAGTTCAGAGTTGTTGAATCCGTTGCTCATTAGTCCAGTGCGCTAGTTATACAAAAATGTGAGTTTTAACATTAAGTATAGTTCATTTTGTTGCAATCCATCCTTTCAAATTGAAAGCAAAGCAATGAACTGATGCTTTTCCAGTGTAATAAGTAGAACCGAAGTAGAAATGGAAGAAATAAAGTAGTTTTCTGACATAGACTATAAATGGGTATTCATCCTGTTATTTTACAAATCACCAGTATTCCCTAAAGTCTGCTTAAAAAATGTAATGAATCCAGATCTCAGATTTGAATAACATACAGTAAAGTCTAAACATTTGTATATTTAACATTATCAGAATCCATTTTTCACAAGACAAGGTCACTGGGATAGACCAGTCTCCATCATCTCTCTCATGAAGTGATAAAAATTCTATAACTTTTTCCATGAAAATGGCCCCCAAGGGGAAGATCTTAGTGGCGAGAAAAAGAAAAAGCAGGGGGATAAGAAAGTGAGAACTTTCTTCAAATTGAAAAGCTTGATCTTTTCAATCAAGGGATGGATTGTCAAACAGTGAAGTAGCAGGAAGGTACCACATGAACAAGTCAATGACGCACTATATCAAAAAGAAGGAGAAAGCGATTCATTAAGTTGTAGCAGTGAGTACTCCAGCCACAGCAAAAACGATACTTCAAGTGTTCGAGTGTCAAGCAATGCATCCATAGTGATAATGGAAAAGGCATTGAACTTGTGGCAGGAGTATATAAATAGATAAAAAGTGCCTATTGATGAATTGATCATGTGCAAGAAAGCCAAGAGCTCATACAAGTATATTTGGATAGCAATGGGTGGACTAGTGTGGCTGCTGAATTTAATTAGCAAAAGCTGGCTCGCTAAATTCAAGCTATTCTTTCTATAACAACAAGCTGACGGGGTAGGCAGCATCTTCTGATCATGTAGCTGCAGAAGCTGATTAGCTCATCAATGAGTTAGAATATATAAACCAAAACAAGTCTTCAAAGTGGCTGTGGTGGGCTTGTTCTAGATGTAAATGCCCACACAGACATTTAGTAGAGGTCAACACCAGGATTTAAGGAGGGTAAGGATCAAGTGACATTGATTCTGTGTGGTAATGTGGTTGGTGACATGATAACGCCAGGCTTGCAGTACCGGTCTGTGAACCCCAGGTCACTGCACAGCAAGAATAAGAACCTCTTACCCACTTATTGGCAGTCAAATAAGAGAGCTTGGTTGACTACACAATTTTCTGGACATAAGTGCTTTGAACCGGAGGTTAAGAAATATTTTTCTTCCCAGAAAAAGTTCAAGGACCTTCTCATCATTGACAATTCACTGGGCCATGGGTGAACTGCAAATTCACTGGATGAGAATGTAAAGGTCCTTCCTCCCTCCCGACACCACCTCACTCTTATAGCACCTCGACCAGGGTGTAATACACACAGTTCCTTCAAGGCATATTACACTCGGCATAATGTATGTTTCACAAATTTGTAATGCCAAGGATATGGATAACGACCTTGATGTTGAAAGGGCTTTATCATTGCAGACTGCATCATTAACATCAAGAAGGTGTTTGATAAGCTGTAGGCTGAGGTTGTAAATGTTTGTTGGCAACATCTGCGGAGGGACCTTGTTTTGTTTGGTTTCTGTCACCAACAATGATATTAAACATATTGTTAGTGTTGCTCAGCAAGGCAGTGGCAAAGGTTCTGCTGACATGAACAAAACTGCTTGATAGACATGGGATTGAACTACTGTAACACAAGAGGATCTTGAAGATCTTGAGAAAAGTGCTGAAGGATATTAACCTAAGGATGAAGAGGAAATAGACCAGCTGGTTGGGATTTGAGTGTCCCAATATGGAAAACTACTGACAGGTGTGTTCATGGCGTGTGATGCTTCAATAGGGCAGGGTCTTAAGGCTGTTTGGCAAATCAGCCAGGCATTGTTCCCATATCTAGAAATGTCAAAGAAACCACAATGGAAACCAAAACAGCTGCCAATCATGATGTTCTTTAAGAGAGAACCTGCCTGCTTTGTCCCTGTGAACTCCTGCAGATACACCTCAGCCTGTGTCCTCTCCCACAGATACGCTGCAGCCCTTATCATCAGATACGCTGCAGGTGTGACCGTTGCAGTTCCGCGCGGATTCATGCCCTTGCCGCTCCACCCCGCCGGTTCATCCCGCAACACCTGGGGCGTGAACCCGCAACAGGGAACCAGCCAAATGAGCTAAAGGAGACCTCCTTCAACCCAGGCGGCTGAGGTCCCTGCTACGCGCAGGGAGGGCGATGATGTCACCGTGCCCAAACTAGCTCTGCTACACTGGCTGTGCTCTCTATGGCAGCTTCGTAAACAGCCTTGCAGTCACCGCTAACCTCATTTCCTCTGTGGTCTGTTTGCTTTGATTTTGATCCTGATTACCCACCACTAGGTCCCGAAGAAAAGAACCTTCCAGAAGTGCTAGGACACCAATTTATTATGCTGTACAGTACACTTCAACATACTTTTTATTTAAACAGGCTTTTCAATATCCACCTATCCATCCTTTTTTTCTAGCAGCTTTATCCAATATAGGGTTGTGGCGTAGCCGAAGCCTATCCCAATATGCAGCGAGCGCAAGGTGGGATACACCCTGGACCAGACACAAATGCATCACACAAATACCAACAAAGACAACAACACACTCTACACCAGGGCCAGGTTTCCCAGAAGCCAATTAACCAGTAGATCTTTAAACTGTGGGGGGGAAATCTGGAGCACCTGGTGAAAACCCACATGAACACATGAACATTCAAACTCCATTTCAATAGCACCCCAGAAAAGAACGTTCCAGAAACGAACCTAGGGACCCAGCGCTGTGAGGAAGCAATGCTAACCACTGCGCAATCATGTCTCCCTAATGCACAAAGTCTATGCTTTTTCCTAAAAGGGGATTTTTTCCTTACATAATATACTTTTAAAATTAATCACTTCTACATTACCTAATACTTTTTTATTTTTGTACAGAGCATATATAATATTTCCAATTAGGAAGATTTTTAGTCTCCTGTGTGTAGACTTCACCTTTAATTCAGTCTGGCACGTGTGTTCTTTTTTTCCAGACGACAATGGATGTTTTTTTTTTTTCACTTACGGGAAGGTTATTTCACTGTACAGTAAATTACTGTCATTGTCAACTAGTTTCACAAACATGTTAATGTTTATGAATTTATAGGATACACTAAAAATGAACGTAAAACTCAGCTGGGAACAGGAGATCTCTGGAAATAAAGGAAGAAAACAGACTAGAGTTTCACACTCAAACATACCATATAAATAATCATGAATTAAGCATGATCTCATCTTGATTTGGATATGAATAACCAGCTTCAGCAGTGATGACCAAAACAAAATATTGCATACTGTATAAATGAACTTTCCTGTTACAGTATATGGAATTAAGAATATTAGCTAATGTTTTTTTTATTATTAGTATTAATTAATTTAATAATATTATTAAATCAGCACTGCTAACAACTGTGCCACCATGCCTCTCCCAAACATTATCTGTTTCACAAATGGAATAGTATGCATTGTTTGTTTTTATTAAGCCTAGAAAAATTGTTATATGATATGTTTCAATATTCATGTTTTGTTAGCAATAATGCAAACTACAATTGATGACCGCTCAAAATAAGGTGAATGAAGGCAGACTGAAGAATTTAACAAAGCTATAGAAGTGTTTCAGTAGAGTCTTGGGCTGGAAATACATAGGTTTCATGGCGGAGAGATGCAATAGAATCACCTGTACCTCTTTCAGGATGGGTTTATGAGGAGGGTGGATGTAATGGCCAGGGTTGTATTGCCAGCCAGGGCCAGGGTTTTGGCCAGAATTTTTCACATTGCAACTTTGTGTTTGGGCATTAAATATATTTCTTTAGTTTATCATACAACAGGGTAGATTTGCTCAAGATACACTGTTTAAAATCTGTTTAAGCACTTGTGAATACTGGCATGTATACCTTTTACTGAATTCAATGAAAAGCAGAAAAAAAGGCAGTAGAAGTTTTATGACCAAGATTTTATCTATTCTTCTTGGTCTATTTCTGCCAGAATGCAAGTCCCACTGTAATATATTAAGCAGTAATGCATGACACCTTTAAACCAGGGCAGTGCAGATTTGCTGAGTATGTGGAATGAGTGTGGTGTGAACACTCCTTTTAAAGAATCAGCTGCAGAGCAGTTGAACCTTATCTGTCACATTGTAACATTTAGTATATCTACTATTCAAAATATACTTTTCTTCCATTTTTGGTGCTTTTTTTCCTGAATATTTTGACACAATGATACCTGTATGTCTCAACGATTGAAAAGCATCTTCTTGATTACCAAACCTACTGTGCCAGGGCCATTACTGTCAACTTTGATTTTTAAAAATAAAGACCTTTAGTCTTTATCTATCACCCTATAGCCTGTTGCCTGTAGCTCAGCCCTCACTTGGCTCCATCAGTACAGGTTATGCTCTGAGCATAATTTGGTTCCTATAATTCAGAGATTGCTGGTTTGTGTTTTGCGCATGCCATTAGTTGACTGTGACAGGGAACTCATATGGGCACACCGCTGAGTACTGCTGCTTCAAGTTTGGTCAGGGTTTTTCACTTTGCAACTTTGTGTTTGTGCATTGGAGTTTTTGGTATATCAGTGTTAGCTGCATCATGTCCTCTGTCTGTTTCCTTAACTCAGCTGTTTGTTCTGTGGGTTGAGCCATGAAAACAAGCAGATGGCCTATCAGAGTACATTCCAGACGATATTTATGTTGCCACCTCTTTTCTACCGCTAAGAGAATTGATTATAATTAGGGTTTAAAGCAAAAAAGAACATTAGGTCCAAATTATCTAAAAAAAAAGCCATATTGCCACCTACAAATAAATACGATGTTTCTCTTGTGTTTCTGGCAATTGTAAGAATCATTCTAAAAGCAATTTATGCAATAAATTCTTAAAATATGATGTGAGAATTCATTTTTCCATAATTTGCTATATTTGCGAGACAACAACTTTGTCTTGACATTATGTGTAAATAAGAATTTACATTACATTTGAAAGTATAAATTATCCTACATTAATTGCTCCAAAATATTTTTTTTAGTTTCACTATGTTACACCAATATGGAGGAACTGTAGCCAACTAAACCACCTACATGTACAGTAGCAATTTTAAAGATGCTGGAAACCTTCTCCCCTCAACAGGTTCATTGCAGGTTCAAGCAATACACACAATAAAATGACCTCCCAATAACCAAAACACAAAAATCCCCCCCGCATTATTCTGGCACACTGGGTTAAACAAATATTTATTAACAATGATAATATACACTGAACAATGCACAATATAAACGTATAACATACAAGTTTTGCTAGCAAAGCATTGCAGAGGCCTAATGTCCTAACCACTCAGAAAAACTCCAGACTGTTATTAAGTATTCAAACTTTTATATTGCGTCTACAAAGGACAAAATAAGAGAAAGTTGTCTTTCTAAAGAGACAGAATAAAACTTGTGGTTAAATCTCTATTTTTGAAAACTTGGACGTTACAAAATGAATGTGAACCTATCTCCCTATTCTAAAAATGCACCAACTAACCCAGAAAGGCTGCTTTTAACCAAAGGAATCTTTACACAGGAAATTATGAGTTCCCTAAAAACCACAGAATAGCTCTGTTGACAAAGTTCAAATACTGGTGTTTCTGGGTGATCTGGACAAGAACCTCTTGCCTCTAATCTTTTTTTTCTTCCTTCTTTCCTCTGTCCTTGTCTTTTTCTGTACCTGCGTCTTTCATGCGCCTTCCTGGGCTGCTGATTGACACTTAGTCATTTCCCCAAAACTTCATTAACTAAGGTAAACCATGCATTGAAGCTGGAAATGTTGACACTGTCAGTTGTTTTATTTAGGTTCTTTAAGACACTTCATTACAATATTATTATAATATATAATAAGATAATAATATTTACTACGAACAATTATTTGAATGGCTAAACTCGTCAATAAAACATATTTTACAGAGATATTAATGCAGAGAGCATTGATAAGAGTGAATGCTCAAATTGGAGTGATGTACTGTAATTAGTGTAGTACCACAAGAATCTAGGATCTCTGCTCTTTTTAATTAATATCAATGATCTGGATTCAAGAATAATTAGTGAATCAAATCTGCACCAAATTAGAAAGATTGTTAAACCCTGTAAAATCAGCAAATGAATTTCAAACAGATTTAAAAGTGCCTCGTAGATGACATATAATGCAGATTTTGTAAGTACAGAGTATTGCATGCAAGTAGTAATGACAAAATGGGAGCTAGAAGAGGCTGCTTATGAAAAAGACTTAGGTGTTTATGATGACATGACATTTACACCTTCTACACAACGTGGGAGATCAACTAAAAAGACAAACTAAATGCTTGGATATGTGGTTAAAAGTATAGAATTAAATCAAAATATGGTATGGCAGAATTGTATAATACACTTGTAAGGCCACATTTTTTAGTAAAGTATACCTCTATGCCTTATTGTTCATCATGTTTTAGAAAATATACTGTATTGCTACGAAGTTAACCCAGCAGCTCTCTTTAGAATGAAGAGTTAAACACAAACCAGAGGGCACAAATGGGAACTACTGTGTGTAGAAGTGCATTTAAAAAGAAGAAAAGGAGGCACATCTGTAAGCAACAGATTGTGGGAGTCTGAAACAAGCTACAGCATGGTGTTGAAGAGATGCTCTCGTTTCTTTTTCAATAAACACCTGGATGAAAGTGAGCATGTGAACCCCTTACCTGCCAATAATCAGTCCAAAGGTTTACCCAGTACTCCACACCACCTCCATATATATGGGTAGAAATAAAAAAAATGCAAACATAATTTTATATAGCTAAAAGTGTTCAATTCATATCAAAGTATGTTATGTTAAAATAAATATTAGAATGCAAAGGATCAAGTAATAGGTTTATTCCATGCTGAAAAAAAGAAGAAAGAAAACACAACGTTTCGGCCGTGGAGCCTTCTTCAGGTGTGAAGGCTCCACGGCCGAAACGTTGTGTTTTCTTTCTTCTTTTTTTGTTCCTTTGCAGCCTACGCATGCTGACGCAGCTACCCACCTGAACTAAATATTAGAATGTTGTGCCTTATTTTGGTCACCACATTACAAAAAAAAATTATCTGGTATTGGTCTGACATTCCAATTGGTTTCTCCTTGTCTTTGTTGGAAAAGTTGGAGTCTCTAATAAAAACAATTCTTTCTTTTGTACATAAATTCTTTACTTCATTGCTAAATGAATTCTGAATTAATTCATTGCTGAATTATAATCAACATGTGCATCGGGGGGTCTATAGCGCACACCTAACATTATACCTTTAGAATGACTTTTGAACAGTCTGACTTAATTTCAGAAACTCAAGATCCTTCTTGCTTACATTAAATTCCTAAACCTGAATACTCGTTTTAATATAAATTATAGCACTGGACTTCTGTCTTTCCTGCACTCTGGAACAGTGTGTATCCACTAATGTTACTTTCGGCATCATCGGTTTCAGTTAACCATGTTTCTGTGATCTCAATTGTCATATTTACCTGCACAATTGCTTGTCTCAGAATGGAACATGCATAAAGGGACATACCGTGGAGCGTGTGAAAGTGCATTTAAAAATGAGAATAGGAGGCACTTCTTTATGTAATGGGGTGTGGGAGACCGTAACAAGCTATGCAGCCAAGCTCTTAAAGAGATTCTGTATTCTAGCTTCTTTCAATAAACAACTGGATTAAATTTTTGGATCATTTAGTGCTAACTACCTAATAGATTACATGGTTTGAATGCCCTCCTTTCATTTTAAACCTTTTTTTATGTTACTGTACTTTAATTTGTTTAATACCTTTAAAGCCTTTTTGGGTTTTGTTTGATTTGTTACTGCAGTAGAATAGTTATTTGAGAAATGCTATTAAAATATTTAAATTTATACAGTATCCATTTCTAAAAATACAGTATTTGTATAGCAAAGGTCTTCATAGAGTAAAGTAATTTAGTTTATCCCAGGGATGTCTAGTGGTTGTGCTGAAGGGCCATTAACAGTCATTTATAGTAATATTCACAGAAGTTCAAGTGCTACAATTGAACTCGTATTCACAACCATAATAGTTTCATTTACTCATTCAATGAAGTTTTACATGAGCACACAAGAATTATTCACACCCTCTTTCATGTCCACAGTTAGAACAATAAATAGAAAATGATTATGAATGATTAGGTATACCAGCTAAAAAAGGTAATTAAACTTAAATATTCTGAAGGAGGCAATTAATACATGTTCTAATAGGCAGCTTGTTGCATCTGTGGTATTCAAATAAGGTGACTCACTTTTCAATCTTTAATTGCTACATGCAATAATGGGACACCTGCATGGCTGTCTTAGACTTGCACATTGAGACAAATATACTGTGGGAGATCCTACCATGAAGCACAAATAAGAAATCTCAATCTTTGTTAAGGGTTTTGAAACTGTTTCGTGTTTTCTTGAATTAAAGGCGTATTCTACTTCCATTCAGTGGACACATGAGACACTAGGTTACGGCGGACCCTGGGGCTGAATGAAACAAGTCAATTTTATTCAGCAAAATAAGGCATTCCTAAAACTGCAATCCAGTCATTTATAACTTTAAACACCATGAGGGATACATGGAAACAACATACATAATTTCCTTCCTTTCCCTTTCCAAAAGTATTTAGTAAAGTTCTCCTGGAAAGAAAAAAAATCTAATGATATATAAATATCTCCAAATCCCTTCTATTGATATTTGTCCTGCTCAGTAGCAGTAGGGTACACCTAACTATAGAGCACTGAAGTCTTCTCTTCAGAAGAGGTTTACGAATGCCTGCTCTTATCCTTCTTATCTCACAAGGTTGAGCAAAACTGGAGTCTTTAACAACCTGGTTTATGCTGCAATACAGAAATAAAGTTTTTAATAAAGTATTCTACTTCTTTACATGCTGCTTCTATGGCAAGAAGTATGGGGGGCAGGATGCTGCAGTTTATAAAACAGTGTTACAGACAGTAGTGGAATAGCTTTGCAAGTGCTGTGCTGCAGTTATAGCGTTATTGAGCTACTGTAAGCTAGCTGCTGTATGTCACTGCTGCAATATAAGATTTTATTTTTTCAAGTAGTGTGTAGCTGCAGGTCCTATCCTTACCGTTGCTCTTTTTTTTTTGCTGAGTAACAGAATAAAAAACAGAGAACTGTAAAAAAAAACATTTTAGTTCTTGTCAGTTGAAATTGATGATGTCCGTTCACATGTTCATATGGTGTACGAACAGAAGCACACAGATACTGTATAAACATTCCCTGAACAAAGGGTAATGGTGGTAATAACTTTGAACAAATACAGACACACTTAAACAGCAGGTGTTACTGTATACTATAGTTAATTTATTGTCTAGCAAATATACCAAACACATAAACGTAAGAATTATCGCTCAGAATGTTATCCTGTTGTACCGTATATGTCTGACTAACACACAGCAGCGTGGCTTCTTAACCCTGAGGTCTGAAGATCACGTAATACGTCAGTGTATTACCCTGAATCTTAGGTCCTTAAGACCCCACGGAATCCTGCAGCAATGCTGTAGCTGTGTAAGCCATCTGCTGCTACCATTTATGTAGTTCTGGGTGAGAGTGACGCTGCTCCATTAATAGCAAAGGTTTTAATTCACCCAGGCAAAACCTGATCTTTCTTGTAGTAAGGGATCGAATAGAACATTCACTGGGAGTGCTTCCAAAATTATCAGAAAAAGCACGGCAAGACACGATTAGGAAATAACCACGTCAAGAAAATGAAGACAGAGGGCACGCCAGAAGGAATCGAAAGGTTTATTAGTCCTGGCAAAGGCAGGGGACTGAGGGCTTCGAAACAGTTTAAAGTTGGAGATCTTCTTTTTACGTGCCCGGCGTATACTTACGTATTGACAGTCAACGAGAGAGGCAACCACTGTGAATTCTGCTTCGCAAGGTACGTCACTGTCATAACTTTCAGTTAGCAATTAATTTAACATTACTGCGGCGGAGTGCTGAGAAAGACTGCTTGCTGGAAGGAAGTCATCGCAGTAGTTCGTGAGAAAGGCTTCCTGTTGGTCGTAATAGACTTTCAGTAGCTGATTACGAGTATGAATGGGGACCGTAGCAACAGAACGTCATGAAATTCAGTGCACTTAATACAAATAATTCAAAAATAAAACTATATAATTAAAACTACTTTGCTGAGGTCGTTATTTTACTACTCAAGTTCCAGTTTGAACTGTTTTTAGTATTCGTGTGTTGACTTCACAACTTTCAGAAAATCAGCATATTAGAATTAAAGAAGTATTAAGGATAACGTGTTAGGGGTCTGTAGGTATCAGATGACTTTTACAATAACAACGAAGGAAAATGTGCAGTACCCTTAGTCCTGGGGAATGCGCGGACCATGTGGATAATGCACGTACGGTAGTACCTTATAGTTAAGATACTACAAATTATTAATTTGCAGTCTTGTCCTTTTCCAGTAAAAATCTTCTTTCATTTAGATGTGCAACAGCCATATTAATTATCTAAAAAAACAGCTTAATTTTTTTCAGTTTCTGGAATATATCAGTTCACTTCAGCAATTATTATTTTCTAATTCGTTTCTAACTCGCGTGAAGTTTTTGCATTTCTTGCGGTAGAGCAGTAACATCTGTTGCTAACTCAAAAGTTAGTCAAGCAGATTTATGTCCAGCAAACCACTGGACAACGCTGGCACTTGCTTTCCTATGGCACGTTGGGGGAGCCTTAAAATCTGTCAAACAGAATTTGGCGGATATTAAATGGTGACGCATCACACATTTTATTGCCAGGTTTTACACAGGCTTTAACGGGAGGCTTATGGGGTGTTTTATTTGATGTTGCATCTTAATAGCTTATCCTTTTCGGGAGGTATTCTGGAAAGCATAAATAGATTCTTCTTTTGTCTTTAATATAGCATTGACTGTGGAGTCCCTTCTTAAAAGGCACATTTTCGAGTGCTCTGTAGAAAAAAATTCTATATATAGATATAATAAAAGACTGAAATGGGTGTGTTTTAGTACCTTATACTCCACAATTTTTTATCTTTCATGAAAGGCAGCTGTTGTATAGAAATTTGGATATGTGTGGGCTTCTGGGCATGGCTATGGGTTACATCAGTCTGTCCTTCCACTGTCTGTTGGGCGGTTGTCCATGTGAATGATCTGTAAAGGGACTGACAAAAGCACGACATATGAATTTAAGAAAACTACTTTTCTTTGAGACTGAAAGTGTATTGTTGCAAATGAGGGGTTACAATAATTGTGAATTTCAGGAATTGACTGAGCTCTTCAGTCAATAAGTAAAATAATTATTCATAACCCTCAACTTGTAAGTGATTTCTCCAGAATATACCTGAGCGGTTGGTGTAATTAAAGGCATGTGAATTCTCTGGTACAGCTTCAGTGAAAAGACTAATGATCCAGGTACTCTTGGTTAAACAAATGTTTATTAACAAATGACAAGGCAAACACTACGCTGCAGACAACACACAAGGTGCTATATTTACAGTATGCACAAATGAGGTGTTTCAGAGGCCTAACATCCCAATCACCCAGAAAACCTGACAGCTACTAAGCATTGAACTCTTAAATAATGCCCACAGAAGCCACAATAAGAAGTACAGTAAACTCCCTTTTAATAAATATAATGCAACCTCTAGTTAAATGTCTCACTTTGCAAACCCTGATGCCACAAAATAAATGGGAGCCTATTTCCCTATTCTAAAAATGCCCCCACAAGCAGGAAAGATGTTTAGCTTATTCCCAGGAAACCCAAGTTCCCTAAAAACACAGAATCCCAAGCTCACTCTAGCAAGCTTCAAATACTTAGCTACAATCAGGTTTAGTTTGGATGATCATGAAGTAGGGGCTCTCGCCCAGTGCAAGCTTCAAGTTCCATCTCCTCCTGCCTCCTCTCTTGAGGTCTGACCTTGTCCCTCTTCCTTTTCCTCTCTTCTGTGTTTTAATGTGATCTCATATGGTGTGTTTTTGGACTGCTCATTGTCAATAATTTACCCACAGCTTAATTAACTAGGTAACCCAAGGTAAACTTTCCATTTGGTTTTGATCAGGGAACCCCTTACATCTCAGTTTTGAAGCTGGAGATATTTACACTGCTAGATGTTAATAACTTTATCTAAACTCTTAGAGACTCTTCCTAGTCACCTACAGTATAGCTGCAACAGTATTCATGCACATTAAACAGTATTTTAATCTATGATTACTACAAAGAGTGGGCCAGTTGAGTTCCTATCTAGAACAAGGTACTAAGATACTTAAAATGGTTTTCACCAGAAAGTCTTTGTTACTTTTCAGTAAAGTCCCCCTTGAAGTTTCCTAACTTCTTCACTCTATGCTGTCAAAACATAGTCTCTAAGAGGCATTCTCTCTTCCTGATGCAATGAGAGATGTAAAACTGAGGTTCATTCATGATCATTAAAAATCCCAGGGCATTTCTTTAAAAGAATGTACCAGTGTCCTGGTAAATTTCCCCCTTGAAAATTTACCAATCGTGATCTCCTACTAATCTCTATGTATGAATTGGCTTAATTTCTTCATAGCTGATGTGTGGCAAAGGTACTGGTGCAATTTGATTGCCGTTGTATCATCCAGATGGGTGCTACACATTGGTGGTTGTGGAGGGGAGTCCCCACTGCATGTAAAACGCTTTGGATGGAGTGTCCAGAAAAGCGCTATATAGGTGTAAGTAAATATTATTATTAACATACAAAAGTCACCATAAGTGATCATATTAGTAGGGCAGCAGGGCATCCAGACGCAGTTTGAGTTGTTTTCATTGGGTTCATGTCTGTGTTTTACGGTTAGTTATTTGGGGGTTTCAGCATCATACCAAACAGATGTCTTCCAGCTATGAAGAGAAACTACGAAAGACGAAACAGTCTTTCATAGTGTAATAAGCTTATAAATAACCCATGAAGTGAACAGTTGTAATTAATTTACATAATTTTCTATAAATTTGTTTAGTCATGCTTGTAGACTGTGAGATAACTAAATGACTAAATAAACTGCTGAAATCAGGAGGGACTGGCCTATTAATGCTGTCTCTATTCTGTTGCTGGAAGAGGAAGTAGATGCAGTTTTATGTAAGGAGTTAAACCTGACTGCATTGCAGTGGTACCCTGCTCCTTTTCTCCATTGACAGCTATTAGGACTGTAGCCTATTGATACTGCACAGAGCAGCTGTATACCTGTACATGTTTTGCTGAAGGAACTAATACATTTATGCAAAGGAAGTCTCAAAAAATCTTACAAGTACAATTTAGATATGCCTAATTTATGCTTCTTCTAAGTTATTTGAATCTATACACTATGTAGGCTTACGTGAGGGGAATATTTAAAGACCCTTTAACTCTTGTGTTCAAACACAGACAGTTCATGGAGCTCAGCATCATTACAAATGTACTTATACTTCATCACAAATCTTCTACTCTATCTGAGAGTGCACCAAAAATATAGATACGAAAGTGTTAGCTTGTAGTTGCAGGAAAGGTCATATCCCAGCAGTATCTTTGGTAGTACAGTCATGCACAATAAACCAACACATCCCAAATTGTTTTGTCTCCAGTTTTGCCTTTGGATATAATGATCTGAGACATTTGAAGTAGAACATTTCTTTTTTTAATGTTTTGTTGTATCGTTTCACAATTTTTCATGATTCTGCTTTCAGACAATTTTAATTTGCTCATTGCAAACATCATGGCTGGTCGTTCACTGGGTTCTAGATTCCAGAGTAAATGCGTGTCCTCGTTGGTCAGAGTAAAAAGCCATTCTTTTAATTGGTGGCAAGCATTTGGCAATTTCAAACAATTGGCAATTTCAAACTGGTTTAAAATGAGAATATTAATATAATATAATAATTCTAAGTTGAAAATAACAAATAAAATAGCCAACCTGATGTTATATACAGTATCGGTGCACTAGGAAGGTATATCAAAACCTTCTTATTTATGTGAAATCCAAAAGGTTGCTAAACTTGAACCTTGAATTTGCCTTAAAACCCGTGTGAATGGGTATTACACACCAAGTATTACATAAAATTAAATACAAGTATTGAATGTGTAAAATCCGATCTACTAAAAAAACATACGAAGTTTACATTTTATTTGGGGGGGGGAGTGGTGCTGTGGTTTATTTGAGCAGCGCACTTGGCTTACCAGCCCTCTTAACTTTTGTAAGAGGATGGTAAGTTTGAAAAAAATGGCAGTGCCTAGATTCTGGTTAGAATTTCTTGTTTAAGGCTTACTCAGAAATTTGAAGGAGACAAAAAAGCTGCAAGCTGGTCCTTAATATGCATTACGTTTCGGTGGAGAAATGTTATATATGCCTTTAATTAGTGTAAATATCTGTGTTTTGCACACATTTTTTTAGGGAAAGGGAGTGTGTTTGTAAGAAAGCATATCAAACAAATGTGTAAATGCCAACGTAATGTACACAAGAATCCATATTGAAATGCTGTTTCATAGTTATACACCGTAAGATCATCTGCCGGCCTGCAGCCATGATGGTACATAATCTATCATATTCTTTTCACACATTTACATCAAGTCTAGGTTGATAAAAACAATTAAATAATTACATAAACTTTTGAAATTGTTATAAAGACATGGGAATCTGTTTATTAACTAAAGTGTTTTTTAAGTGAATAAAAGAAACCATCAATACAAATTGTATACAATTGAAGTTTTTGACTGAAAGTCTCATGCATTAGGGTGATGGAACCTACAGTGGAGCTACAGTATGTTAGTAATTGAAGAAAACACAGGGTTTCCTTTCAGCTGAATCATTGTGTCACAGACTACTGCTGTGCCCCTTCATCACCTAATTTAAAGTGAAAAAAGCCTTTGACTTTTTGCCTTGATGAATACAAATAATAAATAGCGCCTCAAAAGCAAAGAGAACATAATGATGGCTCGATGCATATCGAGCAGTAGCAATAGCAAAGAGCAATGCGTTTCAAGCACAAAGCTCAGTCATGGGTAGCCTACATGATGAATCCTGTATAATCAGACTAGTTGTTGTGGTGGAATAACATCTGGTAATATTGTTTAGTTAAAACAATAAAATAGTTTGCAAGCTAGTACAATAATCTGTGCACTAGATAGGTGGGAGTGGATGTTACCACCTGGCCTAAGCTTTTTCCAACCCTTTGTTGTATTACAAGGTCCAGAGGACTGAAACAGATGGTCTCACACTGTTGTATATTTTCCTCATTGTCTAGGAAATTGAATGTTTCAAAAATTGCCTTGGAGAGATTTGTTACAATGTTCCTGGGAAATAGCAGTACTTTTGAAACAGCAGTTTAGATGTTTGCTAAAACTAAATCCCTTTGGCCAATTTATACTTTAATTCACTGTTTTCTTTTTCTGAAAGGAATGCAGTCTCATACAATACCAATACCCATAAACTTGCCGTATTTTGTCATTGACATGGCAGCTTTATAGTGTGAACTTCTCACATTGCTCAAGACACATACCTAGGGATTTCCTGGAGCTGTGCTTTAAGAGATCTTGTCCATGCAGCTCACCTTTTTCTTCCTAAAGTTTTTCTTGCCTTTTCTAATCTTGATTTACCCCCTTCCCCATTAAGGGATATTTTAAACAGTGCAGACTGATAGAAACACTTTTGAGTGGGAGGGAAAGTGATGACATGCCAACACACTCTCTCTCTCCACTCACCACGAGGATCTCTCTGTTTATATTTCATGTACTTCACTAATATATTTTCAGCAGTAAAATGTAAAAATTGTCATGGGCTGAAAAACTGTAACTCGACTCGATCTTCAAATTATCTAAATGCTTTCCAATAAGAATCATCTATGTGAGACTATGAAAGAGACTGCTGATATTTAGACCTACTGTACATAACTTGCATGCAACCTACATTAAATTAAAAAATGTGACAGTGAGACGCTCTGATATTTTTAAGGTGGAGTGCTGAAAATGTGTTCAGTCCAGCTTTACTGACACAATGTCTATGCCACTGACTGCAAGCCATCTGAAAATTTTAGAAGTTTACTGTGGAAAATCTATCCAGGTATTTTTCATTTTTAGTTTTTCTGTGCATTCTTATAGTTTTATCATGCCTAGTATGTGCTTTACTGCAATGTGCTATGGAAATACCTTGGTATGCTCTAGAAAATTCAGCAAATATTCCTTAGCTGTATATTCAGAAAACAAATAATGGGGAAATTATTGTTTTACTTTTTATTTGTTTTATATTTAATATTAATGAATGTGAGAGTTGAGGCTCAAAATATGATTTTTCTTGACAATAGATGATTTTTAAATGGTTCATCTGCCCTCAGAGTTCTGATTCGAGATGCACTGAGGAAGACTAGCAGCCCATCTGAAACACAAATGTGAACACAAAGAGGAAGCACAAATATATTAAGGTTTTATGAATAATACCACTAACTGTGGTCAACCCTAAATTGACTTATAAAATGAGCAACCAAAAGAAATGTGTTACCTGACAAACATATCACTAGAAAAATAAATGTCGGAGGTTAAACTTGCCAGCAACAGAGCCAAATCCTCTTTAGTGACGAATCAAGGTTTTTCATGGATTACCGCAGTGGATGTCCTTGAGTGTGGTGCAGATGCCTTGAATTATAATTCTAAATGTTGTGTGCAAGAGACTTAAGAGATTTTCAGGTGTGATGGATCAAGCTGGGGTGTCTAATCTCTACAGAATTGCATTCATAGTGGTTGGTGGCCTCTTGACTGTATGGTGCTACAGTATGTTGATCAGGCCCTGGAACTTCACCTGCTTCCCTTTTAAACCACTTTTGACATTACAGATTCATTTAAATTCTAGTGTCACTGCTTACCTCCTGTATCCCGCACGACCTGCACCACAAGTTGAATTTGGGGTTGTAAGCAGTTGTTCTTCATTTCTGTCATACTGTATGAGTTTGTATCCCTCCAGGATCCTCGATCTCATACTGTACATTATTCCGCCTTTCTGGGGAAGGCTGACCAGACTTCTTCCCTCTGTGTATCTTCCCTGGGTTTTCATCCAACACTCACAATTATCGATTATTTTGAGACTGCACACTCTTGCAACGGACATGAAATCTGGACACAATTTATACTACATTGCAGACCATTCACTACCTCTTTTTCCTTAGCTCTCGAGACACCTCTCATATCGGAGTATGGTTTACAGTATTTATTCCAACATCCTACCTTTCTCATCCTATCCTACGCAAAGAAGTACCCTAGATACTGAAATATTCATTCTGATGCACTTCTTCTATATGTCTTATTCGGCTACTTTTGGCTTTTATCTGAGTTATCTGTTGGAGTACTTGTTACAACTAGAAATTTCATTTTAAATGTCTATAGCATAGTGTTCTTTTGATTTTAAGATATTTTGTTTATTTTTATGCTCTGCAGGAAAGAAGGCTTGTCCAAGTGTGGGAAGTGTAAACAAGCGTTCTACTGTAATGTTGACTGTCAGGTAAGGAGAACAACATTCAGCTCACAATATGATAAATGTTGTTAAGATTAATTTAACCACCTAGGTTAACTATTGAAAGGTATTGAGTCCAAGCCATTTAATTGCTGATGTAGCACTGCAGTAGTTATGGTGCTTTACTCTGACTTGTCCTAGTTCTATATATTTCTTTCTTGCTGTAAATAAAGATTCAGCTCAGTCTGGAGAACAATTTAGTCTTGTCAAAATGGTGGTCTATAAAAGGCATTTGTTCATCTTGAGGAATTGATGAATATTGTCAAATACGTTTTGAATGGACTGTTCAGTGAAATATACTGCATTTCCTTTGATGTGTGCATAACCAATTTTATTTTGCCAAGACAGCTCAATCTTATGAATAAGTCTTGTTGAAAACACACATAGAAAAAGTAAGCCCAAAATACCTCTTCATGATCAATAGTGAAATTCGTGGACACTAATGGAAGATAATTGGAAATGCATTTACAATAGACTGTTTAAATCTTTTATACAAAGAACAAGTTACCTACAGGTAGTGGACTCTTAAAGATAATGCCAATGTAAGTCAGTTTTCTCCCACAGTCCAAATACATACAGATAATTGGCTTCTGTAAAATTGGCCCTGGCGTGAGTGTGTGTGTGTTTATGTCTGTGCCCTGCAAAGGACTGGCGACCTATCCAGGGTGTATCATTCCTTGCTATCTGTTGCTTGCCAGGTAAGTCTCCAGCTTCCCCTGTGACCCTGTACTGGATAAATGACGTAGAAAATAGACAGATGTGGCAGTGCTCTTTGATGAGAAAGTCAGTAATCTCAAACCTGGAAATTAAGCATTCTCTCACACTCTGTCTTAAGCATTATTTCAGAATATCCCATAAGTGTTTGACTGGGTTCAGATCAGAGACAGCTGTGGCACATGGATAACATCAGTGTCACGTTCATCAAACTGTTGAGCTCTGCAGATGGGTGCATTGTCATCCTAGACCTTTCCAGCAGGAAAGAAATGCTGCAAAATGGAGTGAAGATAATTACTATGTACAATTAAATAGTAATTAGAATTGACCAAGCTTTCTGAGGGAATGAATGCCTCCAAACCATGCCAGGAAAATGCACCCAGCAGCGTTACGGAACTAGCAGAACTCTTAATCGTTGGAACTAAAAACCCTGAACTGTAGAGTTCTTTAGACATGTACCCACACATGTCCCATTTGTCAAGAACATGTTTAAAGGTCATTCATTTGGCTGTATCACATTTCCCCACTGCTCAATATTCCATTGCCCCCGCTCCTTGCATGACGGGACTCAGAAGTGTGCATAGCCAGGAGTGATGAGCTGCTTGTGCAGTTCAGTCTGACCGCGGTATCCCACTCTGTGGAATTCTCTGTAGACCCTTTTAATTAAACTGATGCAGGTACTTTTAAATCAAACAGCAATTACTCACCTGTTTCACTTTGCACTTTGAATTCATGCACAGATGTTTTGGCTGCTCTTGCCCTTTTTGCTAATGATTCAATATCCTTCGCTGGGAGTTCCATGCTGACATGTCCTCAGAAACCTTTTCTTGTGAAACATCAGCAAGTTGAGCTGTCTTGGTCACAGAGTCACTGGTTCTCCTCTTGATGTACTTAGATAATTATACACATTCTAATCTATTCATAATTTGTATACATAATTTTAGACTTAGCATGATGGAATGTTATTTGCTAAATAAATATATGTGCCACACTTCTATGGAAGCCTCACTTTCAATCTGATTGGTGTGCCTCATTTACCCAAATGAGGTTTCCCTTTTTTTGTTGAAGGCGATACCAGTATTTCAATTGAGAAATGTCTGGATGGCATCCTCCTCAGATCAATTAACTACTGATAACCAACTAAGCCAAATGGACCGAATGGCCTCCTCTTATTTGCCATCTTTCTTATTTTTGTGATACTCTTTCAACTGGGTGGATGTTATTTAGGGTTACCAGATGAAATTTACATTATAGAGCAATGTTATTTAGACAGAAACTGCATTCTCAAGCTGATAAAATTTGCTAGCAATCCAGTGCTACTGCAACATCTTCACTAGTGATAAGACATGTATTCATAATTCAAATACCTTGGGTAGATTATAAATGCTTGTGTAGTGGTTTAAGACAAGGATTTCAGTACAGTACAATCCTACAGGACAGTTCAGTACAGTACAAGAATATAAGAGAGATCTGATAAAGTTGTCAGTGATGTTATTTATTTAGACACGTTAATTTTATTAAAGTTATTCCATTCACGCACTTTGTGTTATGAATCTCTACTGAAGGTCTGAAGTAGTGGTCCGTGGGTCAAAAGAAGAGTCCTAGAGCTGGAATGGGAAAGTAACAGGAACAAACATAGTTAGTTCAAAGCTGAAGAGACACCGCGAAGGCACGAGGGAAAAACTTAAAGCTGAGGTCCAGTAAATCAATCCAGGCGCATAGCTGAGTGAAACGTGAGGGAGAACATCGGTGATTGTGTGAAATTAATTACACAAAAAACTAGACTGCAGTCTTCTGGTTTGTCATGGAATAATAGGGTTATTAAATTACACAAAAAACAGGGATTTTTTCTTATAAGTTTGATTTCGTTGTTGAATTTTGGGTGCTCTTGGAAAACTTTGACTTAATCGTTGTCCTACCTGTTTTGCAAATACCGTGCCACCTCATCAGTCTCACTGTGTTTGACACTACACTTAACACAGTAACCAAATAAGTAATGAAATTAACCAAAACCCAATAAGTGTTCCTTTCATTTCTAATCAGATTGGATCAGGCCTATATGGTCAGTTTATCCAATTTTATAACAAACTGATAGGTTTAATGATAATAGCATATTGATAAATAGACACAAAGTTAGCATTACAAAGATTTTTAGCAGTACATTCTGGCCTGAATACTTTAAATATTATGTGCTTATATTAATGCTATATATGTATTTATAAATTGAAAAAAATGAACGTACTAAAAATGAGCCTTTATATAGACTGAGTAAAGATTTAGAGTGACAATATATTGTCTTTGCTCTAGTACATTAATATATGGGTTTACTTTCATAAGGAATTTTATGGCTCTTTTATAAGGTCTTTTATATTCTATAAAGAAATATATTTCTTTCTAACTGATGAGAGCTTGTGTGCTTCAATTTGTCAGTATGCCAATACCTAAAGTAATAAATGTGGCAGCCAAGACAGCGCATGTAACCCAGACTCATGAAAGGCTTATCAGTGTCTCTGTTTTTAAATTGAGCTATAGCCAGCTTGCTCTCGCAGTTGCTATGACAATCCATAGTCCTCCATGTGATGGGCGAACTACTGTTTACTCGCCAAGATGAAGGATTTATAATTTAAAAATAATTATTCTATTTTCAGTTCTTAGAGCGATGCTGTCAATTAAGTAAGCATCCTTTACTTTTGGTCTCTTAAACTGAAACTGAACATACTGAAAGTCTAAAGAAACATAGTACTTAACAACTGTAACAGATTCACAAGATTATCAGGAAAATGACTGCAAATCTTTCTGTAGCCAAGTGCACTGACATTTTATTGAACAGACACAACGCGCAAGTTCATTCTGCTGATTAACGTTTGTTATCAACAGGGTTGATCAACAGGAGGTCTGCTGTGAAAATCACAGGTTGGCAGCTTGTGTGGCTTTCATTTTAAGCCACACAAACAGTATTTCAGTGACATGCTTGGTTGTAGGTGCTGTCTGTGGGATTCTGTCCCATCCCTCTCATAGAGCTTGAACAAGCTGTACTGGTTTGTTGGGCAAGGGCTGACTGAGCCCTAGCTAATCCAAAAACATGTTCCTTGCAAAGAAGAGGATGTGATTATGCTGTATCCAGTGCATGCCTGACTCACCAGACTTTAGCTCCATTGAACATTTTTGTGATCACGTGAGACAACGTGTCATAGGGTATAGAGACCAGCGAACAGGCACAGGAATATTAAGGATGAATGAGAGGAATGGTGCAGAACCCCACAAGACAGAGTTTGCAACCTGGTGCAACATGTGCAAAGTGTTGATCAGCCCTTTTGATGAAATCATTAGCATAATGCATTTACCAACTTTGTGTGATGTTCAATGAGTTATCAGTACATTGTGAATTTGTTGTAGTTATAAGCGATCTGTTTCTTCTGCTCAGTATATCTGCATAAATAATATGGTTAATATATCTCTGTTTCCCCTATTTAAAAATGCACAGGGAAAGTTTAAACAGTAATTAGTGAAGTTCTGTAGTCTGTGCTTATTGTTGTATAATTCAGCCAAGCCTTGATGAATTTTCATTTTCCTCTCTTGGATTTGCTAGATAATGTGCTGCTTTTTAAAATTTAATTTTAATGTTTATTAATGTTGTGTTGGGCCAAAAGCTCTGTAGTACTACAGACTAGAAGAATCAAATTACAGAGGAACAAGTAATAGGTTTATTCCATGCTGGAAAGAGAACACAACATTTCGGCCTTGGAGCCTTCTTCAGGTGTGAGAAAGACAGGGCAGTAAGCAAAGGTAATGTAGCGGGAGAACAAAAGCTGGGAGAGAGGAGGAGCGAGGGGCGGGAGCAGGGGACAGAAAGAGAGGCCAATCAGGAAGTGTGAAGTCAGGATAAGTGAAGTGAGGTGTGAAATGAAACCTTCAATGAATAGAGAGAATATAGAAGAAAAGTAGTCTGTCGTTAAGAGAAGGGGGAAGGTGTGATCCTAGCTGCAGGATAATTTTAGTTTCTGTAGTCTTTCTGATGTATGAGTTCGGAAAACTGTCTTTGAGAACACAGACGATTAGAGTGGTCATGGCCGTCAGAGGTGAAATGAGAAACAATGGGCTTGGAGAGATCTTTAATCTTCACAGTCCTAACATGTTCTCTGAAGTGGTCTCCGAGTCTCCTTCCTGTTTCTCCAATGTACTGTAGATGACTGGGCATTTACTGCAAGAGATACAGTAAATAAGGTTGTTGGAAGTACAAGATGCCATCTGGGTGATCCGGAATTGTCCTCAGGGGCCTTGAATGAGTGTGGTGTTAGATGTGTACCTGCAGGTGATACAGCAAGCTCTGTTGCAAGGGAAAGTGCCTGGTGTGGATGATTGCTGTGGGCTGTCAAGGGAACTGTGTACAAGAAGGTTACGCAGATTAGGTGGTCGGCGATATGAGATGATGGGGCAGTCAGAAAAGAGGGCCCCAATGGAGGGATCATCCTGTAGGATGGAAAAGTTGTCATTAATAGTCCTGGGGATGGAATAAACCTATCACTTGTTCCTTTGCAGCCTACGCATGTTGACGCAGCTAACCACCTCACCCACTCAAATTACAGAGGGTGACAATGTAATTTAATTTAATTTGATGTTATATTGAGGAGAACATTTAATATAATTTTACCTTTGAGAACGTTTAACCTTGATAAACATGGTAAATAATAATAATAAAAGAATGATATATGGTATAGTACTGCAACTCAGTTCTGTAAGAACAAGTTACCTGTTTGGTTAATTTAAAAAACAAATTCGCTTTACCTTGTGGGCTTCATCGAGAATCTTATCATTGATGCACAACTTTTTTCATTTAAGATTGAGTTGTTTTCACAGTGACTGTACTATTAATGTGTGTTATTGCCACATCCTACTGACCTGTGAAGACTAAAATTCCACATTTATCTATGAAATAAATAATACAGAAAATGCCATTATATATAAGAAAACAGTGAGCATTACCTGGTCCATTGGCCATATTAAATAAATGGTAACACTGATTGTAAAGCAATAGCATCAATAGAAAAAACAAATTGGAGTACTTTAAAAAAAAATAAAACCCAATTGGAAAGCAGAAGGCTCAAGCAGGTACAAAATGCTTTGTGACTGGTTCTTGCGAGTGTTACATCAGTGGTAAACCTGAAATCAAGTCTTAATTTCTGGACTGTTCTTTCCTTTGTTTTCCAGAAAGGGGACTGGCCAATGCACAAGCTGGAGTGCTCGTCCATGTGTGCTTTCGGAGAGAACTGGAATCCATCAGAGACTGTCAGGCTTACTGCCAGGATCATTGCCAAGCAGGTGAGCAGGAGAGATAGAGGCAAGCTGGGGGAGGGTGGGCTGGAGATTGAAGAAGGCATAGAGGAGGCTGTCAGCCCCAAGGCTGTCCTGTCATCATTACCAGACAATGCAAGTGAGGGCAAGTCATGCCAGTCTGAGAAAATTACACTGCTCTGTGTAATTTCAGCCTTTCAAAGACGCCTTTTGAACATTGCATCTTTTTACTGGAGGCAGGATGTTCGTGAAGCAGGCATCAGAGTGCTAATCAACATGAGCAACAAATTGTCATAATTTAAATGTTAATTACAAAAGAATGTGTTTGGATCAGTCTAACAAAACAGCAAAACAGAACCAAGATGTCAGCAATCCCCTGTGAAACATGATTGAGCCATATTCTTTCAGTTGAGTACCATACTGTATTTCGCAGATCCCAAAATATATTTTCATCAGACTTTTTATAGATTAACTTAAGTCAATCAAAATCCATGTTTTCCCAAACATTGAGTCAGAACAGTAATAGTAGATTTCATTTTTGAAGAAAGGGTTGTTTTAGTACAATCCAATAAGCATTATAAGGCACCACAGGGATTATGTAATGAAAAGAACAACAGGTTACTAGAATAGAGGTCACTTGAGGGTTGAAACATCTTACACAATTCTTTTTAAAAACCTTTTTGTCTCCCATTTCTGTTTTTTGCTTATTTTAACTTGACCATTGTGCCGCATTTAACTCAGTTTCTTTTGAAAGTGTTTCTAGTGTAAGGAGATCTCAACAAGATGATCCAGTGTAGGACTTGAATACAGCTATGCCAGCCTTATTCAATTACTCAATTACAGAGCTGTTTGTAGCAAAGCCCTGGAGCAGAATCTCTTGGAAAGTTTCTATGTTGAGATCTTGAATATAACTGGATTGATGATAGTCTTAATTGACATGTGTTTGTTTCTACATTATAGACTCCACTATAAAAAATCTTTTTACACTGTAGTAAGTTATTAAAATATCCTCCATGATACATATTCTATTTATATGTTTTCAAGTATATACAAAGTTTCAGATTAATGAATGAACTTTAATAAATGTCTGAGATTTGAAGGGTATCTTAAAACAGGAACATCATAATAAATTGGTAATGTTTGTTCAGTTAAATAAATGATCATGGAGTAATTTTTCTAGGCTATTTTATGTGTTATATTGTTTGCAGTTTGTTTGGATTTATGATTATTGCACTTTAAGCAGTGTGCGTTAATTTATCTCTATTAACTATGCTGTAGCAAAAATAGCAGGGCATTGCTTAATGTAGATACACAGAGACCTGCAACACTTGCTCAGATCAGTAAGTTTGTGACACATTAGTTACTGGGAAATTAAAAAAAGTATGAAAGGCTGGACATTGCATGGACATAAGGGGTTACACATGAATTTGCGATCAGAACCACTTTACCTTTATCTCTGGTAGAAAAAAAACACTGAAATGGTTGCATTCTTTCTCTGTTTCAGAGCTTCATACAGTTTTTTTAGATTAGTTTCTCTAAGTACATTTTGTCAAAAGTAATTTGCATACTTTTATTTCATTATGCTGAATATTCATAATGTTTCCTTTCCTGAGTATGCATACTACCTAAAGTAATATTGCTCAATAAATGCTGCCAAGGCATTTATTCTTTTGCTCTCTTAAGTGGTTGCACACAGAACTTGAACTTTTTCCATGCATCATGGTGAGAGATGAGTTTTCCACAGAGAGTCTTGTAAATCCTTGTACGTATGTGGGTGGGAGTGGTGGTTGGGGGATAGAAATGTTTTACATTATATGTAAATCTATGAAGTTTCATGAAAGGCTTATGTTTTCACCCGTGCAGTTAAAAGCAAGCCCTTGTCAATATGGAACAGTTTGAAAAACAAATCAAAGTCAGTAACATTTTAGCAATGCAGCTAAACCAAGAACAAACATCATTAAAAATTGTTGTGATTGTGACGTTCAGATCAGTTTCATCTCAAAACATGAGACTGCTTTGGAGTTAGACTGCTGTAACTAGGGGAGCAACCAGGCATTACAAGCGCAACAGGAGCTCCTCATCCATGATAAACAACTTTCATCCACGATGGTGACGGGCAGTTAAATTGTAACAGTTCTGTTGCAGTTGGAGTTGAAATGGGAGAAAATGACAAAAAAAATGACAACAGAGAAACACTGTTTAAACCCAAAAAGATGGATATGATCTTCTCATATCTGAAAAAATCTATATCTCTGGATGTAAAACCAAATTCTGCATTTGGTAATGTTGTTGCCTGCCCTCCCTCTGCATTTAGAGTAATGATGTTCACTTATTAGCTGCTGGTAATGTTGGAACCAATAATTCTAGCATAATTTTTACAATACCTGGGATGGATGCCTTTATTATTGATGAGAAGGGACATAGTTTTCTAGATAATGTGTTTGTCACAGGTATATTCAGTTTTATAGAGCTACAGGTTATCTCATCTTTTAGCAGTTTGTTAGTCTCTAAACAGTAGTGTTAGTAAATTCAAAATTGAGAAATCAGAGAAGTCCAATACCCTTCTTTTCTCTTTTTTTAAGACTTTTAGATTCAGACTTTCTCAAGAGTCATTGAAAGTGTAGCAATCTGAGTGAGAGCTTTTTGGCAACACAAAAATGGGTGCCAGGTATATGTCCGTTAGGTGGCATTAAAATCTTCTCTTTAGTCAGCAAATGAGCTGCTGAATGAGCTGCTAGTTTAAAATTGTTTTAAGGTACATGATGAAGATGATGTTCATTGTTATAACCTTTAAGCTTTTTTATGTGTTTATGACCTTATTCCAAAACAACACTAGATGTAAGTGATATAAGATTGCTTGCCCTATAAACTTTCCTGCTGAGGTCTGTTTCTTAAGAAAACTAATTTACTATCTTTGTTTTGTGGTACTGAAATAAATAGCATGTGTGTTGAAACACCTGGAAAACTGCATTATGAAGCCGAGGGAGTATTGCTAGTTCTCTTGTTTAATCATCTGTGAACCTCTGTCTGATAAAGATGAGGCAGTTGTGACAAACTGTGTCTAACCACAGTTCCGTTTTGTTATGTAGACGACAGCGCATGTGGAGGCTGACTTGACATATCGAAACTCAATTTGAATTCAGTCCCAGCCAGAAATGAACCTGAGGTGAAATAATAAAGCCCTGTGGAGAAGCTGTTTCAAATTAACAGCTGCAAACGCGTTAATGAGAGCTACATGGCCAGGAAAAAAGAAGAAAGTTGATTGTAAGGATTTGTTTGAGCATTTACAGTTTAGAATTTAGGTTTTATAGAGCATTGATTTGAGGAGAAATCAATCCAGCGTGAGTTAACAATAGGACTAAAATTACTGTAATCATCCGTCATGTACGTTACATGTTCTCCTGCTAAAGGTGTCAAATTAAAGAGTGTTAAAGAGTTAGCTGCATTCAAGGATACGGTTTGATTCCTTACGTTCTTTTATGTGTCAAAGTCATCTCATGTGTTTTCTAGTTAGGTTGGAGTAACCAGGTTGCATTTCTTGAGATACAGTGCCCTACAACGTTTGGGACAATGAAGTCTAAACTATAATTTTCAGTCTGACCTATAATAATAATAATAATAATAATAATAATAATAATAATAATAATAATGAAAACATTTCTAGAAATACAATTTTATACCACAACTATTTAATTTTTGACAAAATCGGTTAATTTCTGCAGTTCTTCCTTTACCAGAATATGGAAAGTTAAAATTGTGGAGAATGACTACCAACACATCAGTAAAGCATTGTGGGAGTAATGTGGCCTGGGCCTGCAGGAACTGGCTCACTCAGTGATGTAACTAATTGTAGCATCAGCAGAATGAATTCTGAAGTTCACAGAAACATTTTTTCTGCTTACGTAGAAGAAAATGCTTCCTTTCTTGTTGTGCAGCACTTCACCATTGTCACCATGACAATGACTCAACACATGCGGCCAGTGCAACCAAAGAGTTAAAAAATGAAAAATCATATTGAGCATTCAGTTTACTCAGGAAAAATTTGAAGTTGAAATTGGAATTTATGGGCACCCATAAATGTGCAAAAACTCAAATTGTTGAAGTAAACTCTGGAAATTTATTTGAAGTGATTGTGTCCCAATCCTTATGATGACTTGATATCACTGTGTTGAACACAACATATGTATTTGTTCTCATGTAATCAAATGTGCATAGAATTGCCCAAAAACTGATTATCACATGATTCAAATATATATACATAAAATAAGAGGATATCAAATCAATATCTAAATCCTAAATCATGACACTAGCAAATGCTTTCTTTGTTTTTTGAACCACATTCTTCTCAAGAAAAACAAATTGCTTGACCATAAAGTTAAAGTAAGAGTTTTGAATTTGCTGTCTCTGTGTGTTTGGGCACTGTATAATTAATCAATTTAGATTTTTTTTGCAATCTGTACCTCATTAATACATTAGCTTTGAACTACATTTAAAGAACTTATAACTTTGTAAGAAAACTAGCTGGTTAATAGATAGATATCCACACTGCTACGCCTGGGAAGAGCTGGAACCATGCAGTGTCCAGTGAAGCATTTCACGCCGCATAAAGTACAAGAAACACACTGGGTATTATCAGTGGATACAGGCAGACAGAGACAAGATGTGTATTTGTTTTGACTGGGAATGCATGCAAAGGCCCAGGTTTGTTTTGCTTGTTCCCCAGGTGTGGCTGAATGCAGGTAGAAATGAAAAGCCACTGAATATGAATAGAGGTGAAGAAACTGGCTCTTTAAAAAAAGAACTTAACATAAAGAATATTGAAAATGTTTTGAGTGCCATATTCCAAACGCACACAAAGAGTAGATGAAACACTCAAACCAGTAATGTTGGAACTGTAGAGCTCAATCTGCACTGCAACAAAGAACACTGTTGTTGGTTGAGCTACTTGGTACTGCAAAACCTGTAAGAAAGAGGATATTAAATACATTTTTTATCTTTATCACATTGTGTCTTTTCCAAGGAGATGTCCTGTTTTGAATGTGTCACTTCATGGTGAGACAGTCAGGTTTTTGTTTGTTTTTGACAGAAAATACAGACAGAAAAAACTGCATCGGAGAAGTTGTTATCCGTTAAGGAGTTCGAATCACGTAAGTATGACATTAGAGTTACAGTACTTGATTGGACAGAAAACAACGCAAACAAGTTCGAAGAATGTTTTTTCCCCAAAAGCTGTAGTTGAGAAACTTTGGCATAATGGATTACAAACACTGAATTACAGTAAGTAATGTAATTAACTAATTACTATATGCTGGTAAGATCACCACTCTCTTCTATATATCCTTGTAAGGAATTTTAAAATGAAATAATGAAATGAATGTGAAAAAAACTCATGCTTAATCATATGACTAGCTTCAACTTACAAGTTTGAAATCAATCGCCTATTGTAAGGTGACACTAACAGAAATTCTGACATCCACATTCCCCGTGCAAAAGATGAGGAAGAGATTTCTTGAATATAGTAGGCTAGGACCAGCTGTCGAGACAGCTGTTGCATAGAACATATTGGCCTTTTGCATGGTGTGTTCTGTGCCCTTTATCAGGTGTTGTGGAGTGAAATGGTAAGAAAAGCATTGCACTTAAACAGTAGGAAATATGGAACTCGTATTAATCAGTTGGCTTGGTTTCAGAACCAAACCCTGACCTTTTCAGGTCAAAATTTAGATAGATAAAATTGAACTTTTTTATGTGCACAAAAGAGGTGGCACAGTGGTGAAATTGTTAGCATTGCTGCCTCTCAGCACTGGATCTTTGGGTTCAATTCCTGGTGTGGTTCTGCGTGTTCTCCCAGTTTTCATTCTTTTCTCTTGTTCCCTCCCACAGTCTAAAGACATACTCAGGTCAGTTGGCTTCTGTTAAAACTGGCCCTGGTGTGAGTATGTGTGTTTCACCCAGGGTGTATCCTGCTGCTGAGATAACTCCGGCTTGTATAAACGTTTTATCAGTTTTGGAGACATAAAATTAACTAAAAGAATTTTGCCTTTCATAGCCTTACACCATACAGAATAATGTTACATGAACTGTAAAACATAATAAATTACTTTGACTACAAGAAATATTATATATTGTCAAACAGCACTATAGCATTGCAGTTTTATGTACAGTTTAGCAGTATACATTTTAAGGGTATCTGTAGGTCAAATATATCAAATTGAAAACTAAGAATTATAGCAGTACAGAGCACTTTATTTTAGACTGGTGTAGAATATAGTAGTTCAATTAATAGGTAATAATGCTTTGCCTGTAGAAGAAAGGTGAAGCAGAATATACATCACATAATTCACAAGCTTAATTATTAAGATCTATCCCTTTAATAGCCCCTTATTCTTCTTAAAGGTCACGTCAACCTGAAATAACCAAAGCTGAGTCTTCACTGTACATGACTCAGTGCATTAGAGGGATAACAGTTATTATGTTAGGCACAAATATACAGTACAAGCATACAAGAAATTTAGCTGTGTGTTTACAAGACATGTAATTAGGTTAGGAGGTAATATTATTTATGTGGCACAATCATAGGTGTTCAACAGGGTTTTTAAGTGGTGAGATTCTGCAGCTTAAATGCATTAAATGTCAGTGATAAAAAGCTAAAGATGCATTTAATCTATAAAGCATAAAAGGTTATGCGATAATCATTTAGAAAATCTGGTCACACTTATGATTCATGGGCCTTTAATTGTGTCCTGACAGTCTGTACTATAGTGTAGCCTACTGTTATATTTACAGAAAAAGTTTAAACGTTTTTGTGTAAATTGCACACAGGCATAAACCCTTGATCTTCTTTGTTAATACAACCTTATTGAGATGCTAAACTAATGACTTGAATATACACAATTGTTGCATAGCTTCATAGCAAGGGTGGAAAGACAGTCCAGATGGAGAAGCAGCCTAACCAAGTTACCATTTGTTTGGGTGTAAATGTTTATTTTTTAGTCCTTTAAAGCAAATAATATTTCTTTTGTAATGCTATTACATTAATTAAGCATAATTAATTTTCTCATGAAAGAGCCTGTGCTTCACATTATGAGCCACTATTCTGATGTCAGTGTCTTTATATAAGGTTTTGTCTGCATCGTAGATGGAATGACAGAAATTTAATTTTGTCATGGAAGATAAACTGATGTGGAGGCTCTTCATCATTCCAGTGTTCCATTTGTTTGCCCAGGTTGTAAACGTGTGGAAAGTTCATGTCTATTACTTCTTAACAGGCTAGTTCACTTCCTTTCATATGCAAGATTGCAGGAATTGTCAAGTTGTACATGATTCTGCTTTATGGCTTTACACAGGTGAGAATTAAATGTAGATAGCAGCTTCACAACACACACTTTCAGAGCTGTGTATATTTCGAAGCATTAGAATTTTCACAGGACCTTACAGGAATGCCTTGGATCAATTGAATGAGTGATACGTCTCTCTATGACATCACTGTGAATTTGCTGGCTCCTGTCAATTTACAGAAGTCACTTTTCACCTGGCTGACTAATCCTAGCCCTACATTGGTGGTGTTACACATGCAGAAGCCCGGAAAATTCCAGTCACAGTTGACTGAATCCCTGAATTTTTAAGGCCCTGTACGATTTACTGAAGAATTCAAAACAACACTTCTCAATGTGCAATTTCAAGATGTCAAACCTCCAGTCAAACTGCCATGAAAAAGAACAAAGTTAGCAAAACATCAATAATCAGTGCTTAAAAGTAAAGTATAACTCTGCAATACACCAATGGGAATGCTGTGCTGTTTTGCTAATGAGAAATAAATGACAAAGCCCAAAACGCAGAAGGTTTTGATCTGACAGAATATTAGACTGTTAATGTCTCTCGCCTTAAGAACGAGTTACATCAGCAGTTTAAAACGTGACAGCCAACAGCATCTAGTAATATTCTTGGTAAAAATGACACACTTTTGTTTTTCAACCCCAAACGTTTGTGCCTTTGACATTAGATTGACAACTGAATGTTGCATCATGTTTGTTATTTTGGTGATGTTTATTGTATGTCTTCTAATTTAGGTGGCATCTTTATTTCTTTGATTTCAGTAATTGTCAGTAGTTTAGAGAACTCCGGTAGGAATTTATGCTGACAAGATCAAATATATAACAGACTTCTTATCATGTACAGGCCCACAGATTATCTATTCACTCTCTGGAAATGATGCCAAGTCCACACTTGGATGGCTCTGAAAGCAGTTTTCTCTCCACTTCCCCATAGGGCAACACAAATGAAGCTCTTCAAAGCCGATTCGCTAATCGCACCTTTTTGTGATGTGTGCTCTTGGCAGGAGTGAGTAGTGTTCTTTCTGGGTTTCTCGCCATGCCACCTGGTGCTTTTAAGTTGTTACTTTGGTTTTTGAAAATGATCCATTTGGCATCACAGGAACTCTTTATATTTTAAATGGAGAAAAAAAGGGAAAAAGGCTTTAGAAATGTATTTGTATTCAGCACTTTCCTTATCTGTAAGATGGCTGGGCACGTGCTGTTTTGTCATTGGCAAAGGTGGTAGTCTCTGGCTAGGCTGCACTTTTTTGTGTAAAAGATGTACACAATAAAAGGTTATTTTCAGTTGCTATACCAGCTAACTTTGTTTTTCCCTTGATATAGATTCCAGAAGCGCTAATGTGTTTTTTTAATATAACGTTTTTTTGACTGAAAAGGCCTCTCACCAGAGACTTTCTCTGCCTTCAGTGCAAAAGCGTGAAAATTGATCTGATGCATTTTAAAAGTGCAGGTTAGTAAATGTAAGAAAGTTTAGTAGTACCAAATTTGTTTTTTGTTTCAAATGGTAAATTATCAAGTATATCAAAGGCCATGAGCAATAATGAATGAGGGGTGGAGCAGTGGCACTGTGGCTAAGGATCTGCGCTTGTGGCTGGAAGGTTGCTGGTTCAAATCCCGTGGCTGGATTGTTTCACACCCAGTTGTAGCACTGGGTCAGATTTGGAATTTTATGTGGAATACCTTGTGGACAGAGAATAGGAAAAAATTTACTAAAATAGTAAATAGTCTTCCCTGCCAAGTGGTTCAACACTTTTATTGAAATGGCTGGTCGAAATTTTAGATTCACTTAAATACTTAACAACCAAATGAGCAAGATGGGGTCAATGACACCCTGTCGTTCGCAGACCTTTCTGATGCTCTAACGTTCTTCTGTTTTTTCTCACTACTGTGTAACGGAGCAAATTGAGCAAATGTTTGAAAGCTTCTTACAAAACCTGTAAGGTCAGCATCATAGGAGAAGTCCATGTGCTGGACTTTGTGGGAGCAACTGGTAACTGGTTCTGCCTAAACTCATAGTAGAACACCAAAGGTAACTGCATTTATCTGACAAGAGAAAAGTTTAAGGCTTTGACAGCTTGGCTACATACTGTTATAGCAGGTTGTTCCAGGGCGTTTTCAACTTGTACCCTCATCTACTTTTTCTACTGTTGACTCAGATTAAGGTGGTTTCAGTTATTGATGTTTGTAAAATATAGTAAACCCGATTAGTAAGAAAGCTATAATTTCGTCCATTCTTTTTCTAACTGCTTCTTCCAATTCAACGTCAAGGGAGAGCCGAAGCCTATCCTGCCAAGCAAGATTAAGATTACTTTATTAGCCATATACAATTTCTTGCATTGGGAATTTGTCTTTCGCATACCCCAGCTTGCTCTGCATGAGACACAGACACACAGACAGATGAGAAAAGCTTGGGGTCCTCTGCTGGCCACGGTATTTGAACCGGCAACCTTCCAGCCACAGGCGCAGATCCTTAGCCTCAGAGCCACCGCTCCGCCCCAATGGGCACAAGGCAGGGTAGATGCTGAACGGGGAGCCAGTCCATCGCAGGGCATACATAGACAAACACTAGCACACACTCTCGCCAGGTCCAATTTTACAGAAGCCGGTTAACCTACCAGTATTTTTTGTACAGTGCGAGAAAACTGGAGCACCTGGAGGAAACCCATGCAAACATGGGGTGAATATGCACTTAGATAGTACCCCAGGTCCAGAATTAAACCCAGGGCCTTGACGTTGCAAGGCAGCAATGCTAATCACTGTGTCATTGTGCCTCCCAAAAGCTATAGTTATTGAAAATTAGTGATTTTTGATTTTTATGTATAACACTAACAGTTTTGCAGCAAAGCCTAATAAAGACTATCCATGACTGTCATGTGGAGTAAATTAAACTTAAATGTGCAGCTATTCTAGAAATAGACATTCTTTAGAGGATGATGACACATCAGTGAAAACATTACCGCAATATGAGCCAAATGGCCTTCTCTCATTCTTAATCTTTCACAAGAACAAAAAAAAAACATTTATAAATGAGAAACTGTCTATCTCACTCATTTTGTTTCCTTAGTTCTGAATGATCTGAGAGTCTCATCCAGACATTTTCTGAAAGGATCCAGGGTCTTAGCTTCAAGAACATAGCTGGGTAGCTTTTTCCAGACTGCAGTTACCCCTTGTATAAAATTATCAATTGGATTTACTTTTGTTGCAGTATTCTTTTTCAGTACTAAAAAGTTCAGTTATTTTATTGTATCACTGTACGACATTCTAGAACGCCCAGAAATATATTTTGATTTTAGAGCAGCAATATATCTTTGTGCCATGATGACAAAGATTGTGCACAATATTCTTAATAATGTCTTACAAATGCATTATAGAATTTTAATATAAAATTATTGCTCAAATTAAATTCTAACTTTTAACTATATATCATAATATTTTTTCCTGTTTATTACTTCCCCACATTGCTTGCAAGATGAAAATGATGCCTACATAAATACCTTTTTCTCTTATGTAGCCTCTTAAAGCTCAGCGTTTCCTGTTTTAGATCTGTAGTGTAGTTTTTTTTGCCTGCATGTAGACGAGTATGGGGAGGTACATTAAATATTATCTGTCAGATGTTTGCACAGTCCTGAATTGGTCCAAGTCTTCCGCAGTGTTTAGTAATCCTTCTATTTTGGTATCATCTTGTAACACTATATAAAACCAATAAGGCATAATGGGAAAGACTGGAACGATGGGAAATACTGTATATATAGGTTCAGTATTCTTGAAAAGTCAAATTTAGATATAAAATGAATAGAGGCATGCCTTGAATACAGGCACTTATTCACTTATTATATATTATATTAGTATATAAACATTGAACATTTTCGCCAGGTCATATACTGTAAATACGTAGTCTATCAGTAGTTCAGTCAGTTGGTCCCCCTCCCCACTTCCCCCAAAATAAAAACAAGAGAAACATAGTCCAGGTAGGGACAGTTTTAAAATTATCCTACAGTATATTTATTCTACTTCTTCCAATTATTTAGTCCCACAAAACCATTGAGTTTCTTTTAGTTCTAGCCTCTTCCCTCTTCCTGCATTATTTTAGCAAAGCATTCTCATAAATGAGCCGAGTCATGAATAACAAAACTTATTTAGAAGGCATATGTTCTAGTGAGACTTAATAAATTAATATTAAAAATTTTAGCAGTTACCAAGTACTCACTCATTTTCTTTAGGACAATACTCTGCCAACTGTGCTGAGCCTTATGCACAGTAGATGCTTTCTTTTCTGTGTTCTGCTCATTTCTCATTCTGGTGATCTCACTATTAATAAAGAGCATGCTGTACCAGCTTATAACAAAGCCAGTGATTGTACACCAACTCACCGTATACTGACTTGTCAGCCAAGGTGACATATAGAGTAGAATACTGAGAATTCAAGTAGAAGCTGGGAAAATAATTTGGATTGTATATATGTGGCAATTGCTACTACCTATGAACATGAATATCGTCCTAATTATACAAGATTCTAGACCATTGACATCAATTAGGAAGAGTAGTGGTCCTAATATAGATCCTTGGGTACTCCACTAATTACAGTAAATCCCCAAATTTGAACATAACCCATTTTACCCAGTACCATCTGTTTCCTATCCATCAACCAATTCCTAATCATTTTAAGTACACGCTTTACATGGTTTGCCTACCACCTGCAATTTTAGAATGAGATTTTAATGAATAATGTTTTTAAAAGCTATAAAATAAAAAAATTAAAATACCATATCATATGCTCTGTTTATATCATTTGTTGCCATTGCTTGCTTAGGTAAATCTGTTTCATCAGTAAAGTAAGATGTATTTTTTTTTTAAATCCATGGTCACAATCCCTTAGGAATTTACTAACTTCTAGTTTATTTTGGATTGTTTTTTCCAGAACCTTTAATGTAATATGAATAAGACCTGTTGTCTATAATTACGTGGTTTGGCTTTGTCACCCCTTTTATGGATGCCAAATTTGCAATTTCCTGGTCAGTGGGTATTACCCCTGTCTCGAGAGATGGCTGCGAGAGTTCTGTTAATGGCATATAAATAACATCTCTTGTTTCCTTAATTACAGCTGGCTGATTACCATCAGGTTCTGGCAATTTATCTTAAGTGCTTTAAGTAACAGTAGCACCTACAGTATGCTTCTTGTGTGCTAATTATATTCATTATATACTTTTTATTTATTTAGCCTTAGGCATGTTCTCTATTTCTTCCTTTGTAAACACCTGAATACAATAGTAATGTAATACATTAACCATGTCCCATTATAAATAAAATACATAAAGACTTTATCTTTATTTTACTAGTGTATATACAGTAATGTCAAAGTCCAAAGAATGTTTATTCCTTGCATGTATTTTTGCTACACAAGTCTCTGTGCTCTGCAGATCTGGACAAGTTGGACAATGAGAAGATGGAGATGATTCAGACTGACATTGCTGCTCTCCATCATTTCTATTCCAAACACTTGGAATACTCTGACAATGCCTCTCTTACGGTGCTTTTTGCACAGGTAAGAAAAAGTATCCATGTCTTCATCCAGCAAAGTATCTGTTGTGTTTTAATTCTAGAGACTGTAAATACAGTGTATGTGAATTTGTTTCAGTTCCGCTGAATAATACCATTTTCTGCTTCTTTAGCCCATACTTTAAAACTTTCAACTGTCAATACTGTCAATTGATTGCTTTTTGTCAAAATTAATTCATGTGACGTGTCTTAATAATGAGGTATAAGGTTCTCTGTGAAAACTTTTCCCCTGATATTGCCCTTCCAACTGCCTGTAAAGTGATGTGTCCTGTTTTCTTTGACACATCACATGCTTTATGACCTAGTTACAGACTACAATTTAGGAGTAACAATTTTAAGAGTACCATTCTTGATCACATGTAAGTTGTTAGCAACAGTGGAAAATATTTGCGTCGAGTTCTTGCTTAATCTAAAACACATTTTACAGTATATCCAGCAAGTTCTTTTTAAATGAATTCGGGCTATTATGAATCTTAGGTTTGCCACCTGAGTCCTAACAAAGCTTTTCTGCACTGTGGAAAATTAAAGATGTAGAGATCTTTAGACAGACCTTGTGCTTATCACAAAGAAGATAATGCATGCACTCTTGAATTTAGAGAAAGTCACATACTGTACTTACCCAGAGAAAAGGGTCAGTCTTCAAGACATTCAGCACATACTTTCCGCTGTTTTTGGCCAACAGGAAAAGCTGGCTTGTATCATCTACAAAAAAAAGACTGGATTTCTAGGAAATTGTAATGAAGAATAGAGGATATTGCTTTTGAAATAGAGATAAGACAGAATGAAAACATTCTACTAATGCTTTCAATAGTTCAGCCTAAAGAATTCTGCCTGAGAGGAAGAATAGTCAAACAATCAAGAGGGCAGGAACATCTTAGTGCAAAATGTGAGCCACTTTTTTTGGACTTTCATTATTTATGACAAATTACTTAGTTACTTTCTGCGCAATGCTATTAAGATTACAGAATGATATTTTTTCAACAGGCCAATCTAGTCTGTAAAGTTTTATGTTATTGTGTTTTTTGGGTCTTTTTTAATTTGGGATGTGAATAAATCTAGAGACCCTGTATGTTCTGTATGTAGGACAATAACTATGAGTCATGTTTGATGTATTCAGGCATGTCAGTCTTTTTTTTGTTATAAAATTAAGTAATTAAAAAATGTCTCTCTGCTGTCACAGCACGGTGGTGTACCTTCAGACGGGTGTGCAGCAGGTTGCATACCAGAAATAAATAAAAAAATGATTAAATAATTAAAGTGTCATGTTACACATTCTGTGTACATATACGAGACAGGGCCAAAGCTCTGAGACTGTTCACATGGGAATCATGTGGGATGCAGGTTAAGATTTTCAATGTTGACATTCATTAAAACGGTGAAAATCTAAGTTTCAAGTTGTCGAGCAAGAGATATGTGCTACACTGTTATTGCTTCCTGCCATAATAAGGTAACTAAGGTCTATGAAGTAGAATTGGTTAATGGTTGAAATGTTTAGAATATACTGTAAATAATGATGTGTCTAATAGGCAAGTAATGTGTGTGTGGGAGGTGGGCACTGTGCCACAAAACGTTTATATTTATGTAAGTGTAAGGATGGAAAAGGTTGAAAGACACTGCCCTGAGTATTTACAAAGACCACTTACAATGCTGACTTGTTTTTTCCACACTATCAGCTGCTATGCTGTCTTCTCAACACTTAAGATCCGCATGTGCAGATAAAGGATATTAACATTGCCCATCCCTTTCGCCAGTTGTGAAACATTACCAGTCTGCTCTGTTCTGTGCATTCTGCTTGTTTGTGCAGTCATTTGACTGGTTGGTTAGGGAGATTCTATTCACAACCACCTGCAGTTGGAGGTTTTTCCATTTGCCTTCAATTGCTCACAAAGCAATCGCAGAGCAAAGGCGCTGTGGAAACGTGAAAGTCATTAGTCTTCATCACTCCTCTTATAAAGGCACTTGGGCTTTGTGCTGTCCCTCCTGGTTGGAACATTCCTATCCTTAGCCGTCTCTCCCTCACAGGGGGTTCGATTTATCTCTGGGAATCAGCTGTGCTGGCTTGGAAGTGCTGCCAGTTGGTGTTACAGAAATGTTTTCTGCCATAAAAGGTCTTACATTCTGTACTTGTAGTAACCAGTTGGTGTTCAAACTCTCCGTGACTTTTTCATAGTCCCTCACCATTCAAAAGAAACATTTCTGGTGTTTTTTTTTTATAATTTGCAGTAATCATATCAATGCTAATACATGCTAAGACAATGGTAAAAAAAATGAATGTGCAGAAAATTACTGTTTTATTACATTACCAGTTGAAGCAGGCAAGTTAATACATTTTCTAAACACTTAAAAGCCTTAAGGCACAAACTAAATCTTGTCCATTAAAAGCAATTGTTTTACATTTACAGTATAAGGCGATACATTTATAGGGATATGACTGCTTGCTTAATTTGTTTAATATTTTCCATTTAAATGGTAGAAGATCAATTAAAACAGTCAATTGTAACTGTCACTTAAAGTGAAAAATGAAACATTTGCTATATACATAAAATTATTCTGCTCATTACATCTAATTTTACTTGTAGGTCAACTGCAATGGATTCACAATAGAAGATGAAGAACTTTCCCATTTGGGCTCTGCTGTCTTCCCAGAGTAAGTAAGAGTAATCGGCAAACCTCCATCTCAAACTCCTGTCTGTGTCTGGATAAAATCTTGCGGTGGTGCAAATGTATTAAGTAGAATTTAATAAATAAAAAATTGAAGTGACCATCACATTATGTATGAGATGTACTAGACAAGCACTTAACTTGAATTGTGAAGACTCTTTATTTTAACATTTTATCAAACTAATGGTTTTGCATATATTTTTTCTAAAACCATTGAATCCCTGAACAATATTAAAAAAAGGATTCCATTCCTTGTGGCTTTATGTTTTTCTTCCTAACACTAATATTCATAATGGCAGTATTTCAATATTTTCTGTTTATACTGGACCTGTGCGTGTTGGGATTCCTTACTCGCCTTTATAGTTGTGTGTTTCTTAGATAAAATACAGGCTTATCAGACATGAAAACATGTTAAAACCTATGCTTTAGTTAAAACTTTATATTAGTTTTAAAGTATATTAATGACTTAAATTACATACAAAAATAAAATATTTGGGTATAGCAATTAAAATGGATTTTTGTGTTTTTTCATTGTACAGTGCGTCAACACATGAAATGAAGAGCCATTATGTAACTTAATGTGATTATTGTTATACTTTACTGTTATTTGTAGAACAAATCATGCAAAGAAAGAAGCAGCTTGGTGAACGTGAAAGGAGGACTTTCAAGCGACTTCACTGCTTCATAGTTATTACTACATTAGAAAATGCTGAAAGGGCTACTTCAGTCGTTCTGTTGTTGTTTCAGCTGTCTGAAAGTGATTCCATGAAATATATTGACTTGAAAATTTTCTTTCTCCAGTGTTGCTCTTATGAACCACACCTGCTGCCCAAATGTCATTGTCACTTACAGAGGGACGGTGGCTGAGGTTCGTGCCGTCCAGGAAATCAACCCAGGCGATGAGGTGAGAATCACAAGACTACTAATTAGTCGAAAAAGTAATTCTTTTTTGCTGGTGCTTTTTAAACTTTAAAACCAATTAGTTAACCAAAATCAGGTGCCTTTAAATAGTTTCTGCAAGATGCCACCCTTGAAATGTGCCTACAACTAGTAGTTTCCGCGAGTGTAATATGATCAGTGCGGATTCGTCCATTGACTGTCTTCCAGGACGAAGGTGATGCCATCTCATATAATCTCCAGTTGCACATGGTAAAACATTGTAATGGTAGGAAAATGACAGCTAACATCAACTGTGATAGTAGTTGCAGAACATTGAAATGTATGATACTGATGATCCTGACAATAACAGAATCAGATGCCTAGAAATATATTGAGGGAGAATTCAATGGGTGTAGAAGTTTTTCATCAGAAGCTTGTTTGTATATGGATGGAAATGGACTATTAAAGGTGACTGTAGCTGTCGTCTTGTAAGCTCAGTTGTTTTCTTTTGTCTTTTAGGTGTTTACCAGCTATATTGACCTACTGTATCCGACAGAAGACAGGAATGACAGGTTGAGGGATTCCTACTTCTTTACCTGTGACTGCAAAGAATGCACCACCAAGTCTAAAGTAAGCCTTTCCTGAAGATTTCCTTTTGGCCAGTTTTAGATTTATCAGCAAAATGTACTTGTCAGAATAACACTGCAGTGGTCTGTAAAAGTAGGTTATCTACAGTGTTCCTTTTGTTGCTTAGTATCTAACATTAATCCAGAATGCTAAGGGCACAAAATGTGAAAGTGGGAGAGGAGGTACAGAAAGTTTAGCAGGAGGGGGAATTGACCAACTGTTTACAAGTTTTTTAAAAAGTAGAAAATTGCTTTGTCTAGTTCCTTTGTACAATATTGTCTACATTTTATTAAATCCTAGGAATCTTAATTCTCCAGTTCTCCTGTGATGATATCTTTGAGAAAAGGTTTTACAAAATAACAATACATTTGGTAGGGCCTTTGAATAGGGTAGCAATGAATGAGAGGTTGAGGGAGGTTCTCTGCTACATAAATATTTTATCTCTACCTAATGAGATTGATAAACCTCCTTGGAAAATAAAACTCAAGCAGCTGGAGGTAGATTCAAAAAGATGGTGGTGTATCATTTGCTTTTAGAACATTTTATTTAATAATTGAATACTCTAAGAGTCATCCAGACTATTCTAGTTTGGAATAAAAATCTAAACTGGGACAGATATGTTAACAAACTCCTCCTTCTGATCAATTTATGAACAGGATAAGGCAAAAATGGAAATCCGAAAGCTGAGTGACCCCCCAAAACCAGAGACAGTCAGAGACATGGTGAAGTATGCCAGAAACGTCATTGAAGAGTTCAGAAGAGCCAAACACTATAAAAATATCCTTTCCTTTATGTGCACTTCACCTAGCATCTGTGCATTCTAGGCTTCAAATTTCTTTTCAGGTCAATGAATTGTCCACAATTACTGACTTTTTTGGGGGGGGCATGGGTCGTAGTTATGGCAGTCATTAGCATTCCCCTAGAAGTGTTTCCACAGATTCGGTACCCCAGTTCCCACAGCAGCAGAAGAATTGGAAACTCGAAGGCAAGATGAATTCCCTGTCACAGCTGATTAAATTAAACCAGCCCAGCTGAAATTAGGCAATGAGATGAGGCACCTGACTTAGTTTCTGCTTCAACAGAAAAAGAAATAAAGAGCAGCAGTGTGTATATAACAAGTTCCATTTAAAACTGTAAATTGGGCTTATGCTAAAGATTTCTTTTCTGCAGAAAAATCTTTCACCTTAATAAGCTCATAAAATGTATTTCTCTGGGAAATACTGTAGTTCACGTGATTTATGATTCAAAGCACAAGGATCTCATACAATTTGAGAAATTCAGTAGGATTTCTAACGAGATAAGTAATTTCTAAAAGTGTTACAAACTAAAAGCAAAACAAAAGAGCCTCCGTTTCTCAAAGGTGGATTCTGTTAGACCTGTAAAATGTGCTTGTAGCTGCACTTCTTTAGTTGGATAAGCAAGACTTGTTGAAAAATTGCAGGTGTTTGGTTTCTTTTCTGAAATGATCCTCTGCAGAATATCTTCCTTCATATGTAATGGAACTTCTACAGTAACCAGTGTTTTTCTAGAGATGGGATGGTTCCTTAACCAAATAGCACCCCCTAGTGAGCTTCTGGAGATCTGCGAGCTGAGTCTGGATAAGATGGGGGCAGTGTTTGAGGACACCAATGTGTACATGCTGCACATGATGTATCAGGCCATGGGGGTCTGTCTCTACATGCAGGACTGGGATGGGGCATTGCGTTATGGAGAGAAAATAATCAAGCCCTACAGGTGATTTCCATTTGCATAATCTGGCATCAGAGTTGTGTCATTTCATTATTTCATTATTATTTTAGTTTTTTAAAATGATGTCATGAAAAACAACATTACTCATCCAAACTCGCCATGAAAAGGTAAAGGAATCCTGATGCAGTCTTTATTTCTAGCTACACTTTTTACTTCTATTTAGTTTTGTTCTTAATGTTCTTAATGCTGAACCAGTTGTCATCTGTCATACAGTGTCTTTCAAAAGCATTGGGACAGCAAAGTCAAATTGTTTTTTTGCTTTGCTGTCAAGCCATTTGTATTTGTGATCCTGAGATTATGAATGATAAGTACAATATAACATACATTATAAGAAATGCGCAGCTTGCGTACATATTGGTACCAATTCATTTAAGAATATTTCGGAGAATGAAATTCTGTTTTTGGTTAAATATGCCGAACACGTCAATAGTCGCATGAATTGTGTGACCCACTGAGTTTACAAAACACTGAGTAATTATTTAAGAATTTCTTCAGTGTGTAAGGTGCATCCTCGGTTAGATTAAGATCACTTTAAGACCTCAACAAATACGTATGGAAGCATTTTCTTCTCCATATGCAGACAAATGTTTCTATAAACATCAGAATTCATACTGCTGCAGCCATCATTAGTTAAATCATTAGAAAGAGGAGTGAGCCAGTTCCAGAGGTGACAAAGCTTGCCCAACTTGACATTTCCTCCACCATAACTCGTGGATGAGGTGGTATTCTTTAGAGAATCTGTATTTCCTTTTTTTCGTCACACTTTTCTCTTGGAATTAATTTATTCTTCCAGATCTCTCCTGGCTCCGCTTTGTACTTCTGTGCAAATTCGAATCTATTATTTCTGTTCTTGGTGCTGATGAGAGGTTTATATCTTGCAGTAGAGATAGTTCTTGTAAATCTGCGGCCTCATTCTTATGCAAACTGTGGATTGTGATATCTTCACCCCTGTACTCTAGAAATCATCGACAATTTTGCTCACAGTGATTTCTGGATTTTCTGTGAAAGCTCTGCAGTTTTACAGAAAAAGTATCAGATGTTTTTTTTTTCTTGGCCAACTTGGTCTTGACTGATTGTTAATTATAGCTGCCTTTAGTATTTTCCAAGTAGTTGATTTGGGTAAGCCCAGTTTCTGTGCTATGGGTCCAATACAGTTTTTCTTTTCTTTGAGGTCTTTTCTTAACCAAAATGGTTTTACATTTTGATTTTCTATTATGGCCTCTGAAGGCCGAACTAAAGCAAGAGAAATTGATAGCACTTCACTACACAGGAAACACTTGTCAGCCAATCGTTCCAGTACTTTTGCTCCTCCAAAATGAAATGGCTTAACTCTTTTAAATTATTTTAATTGACTTTAGTAAAAATTAATACTTCAGAGGTGTGCTTATCATTGTTTGTTGCACGAGAAATGATGGTAAGAGGTTAAATCGCAGACTTAACTGTGCCAGTGCTTTTGCAGGACATTGTAATTATAATACAGTACTGTAAATAATATATACTGATACATGCATGTTCTCTAATAACAAGAATAAATGTACAAAGACAGCAAAATGACTGGTACATACTCTTTAGTACTGTGACTGCTTTCTTGAGCCCACTGGAACACTGCAGCCACCATGTGTGTCAGCTAGCGTGGAGTGAACTTGAACCTGCAGTGATGATTCCTAATTCTGTGTGGTTTGTTCCAGCTTGCACTACCCGGCTTACTCTCTCAATGTGGCCTCTATGTGGCTGAAGCTGGGCCGATTGTATATAGGACTGGAGAAAAAGTCTCTTGGAGTGAAAGCCCTGAAGAAGGTGACTTTTGTCTGTTCTTGTCTGTCCTTCTAAAAGTTTGTTTCAACGGGTCATTTGTGTTAATGATTTTAATTAACTTAATTCTATACGCTTTTTGTTGAAATGTAAAGATTTAGATTACATTTAGAGAAGTAACTCTACATAATTTGTCTAGCTTCAAATGTGAAACATACAAAATAAAAAAAAGACTTGTAATTGGTAGCGTTGCTGGTTTAATTGGTACTTTCATGGAGTTACTGTATTTATTTAGTTTTAGCAGTTACTGTTATTTTTTTACTTACTGATACCATTTTATCTCAGTTGGATAACACAGCAGTTTTATTAAATACAGCTTAAAATTAATACTAAATTTATCATTGTTTTTATGTTGTTGTGAAAAGCCTTTGTAGCATTTAATAATTTTATTATTTTAACATTTCTTTTAAAGTTAAAAAAGGTCAATTTCTGGTTACCAGGAAAGAGCAACTTTCCTTTCTAGTAACCATTGAAAGATATAAAAATAATAAAATTAGTCAGACAAGTAATATAGAAGAAGCAAAGTTTGTTTTGGTTTTTGTAGACTTAAATGAAACATTAAAAAGTTACTTAAAAGCTTATTCATGGGTGATTTTACATGACTATTTTGTACATTCTTCTGTTTACAATGTTTTATGTCACAAGACTATCAAATTCATATAGTATAATCGGTATTTGTGAAAAAGTATATATTTTTTATAAGTATAGTCCAGTCATGCTTATTTTAAAAATGACCACATGAAGTGTTTTCTGTATAATCGCCAGCGAAGAAGTTCTGTTGTTTGAGATCACTTTAAATTTCAGTCCAGTTAATATGCAAGTAATGTTCTGAAGTCAAAATGTAGGCCAGCCTCAGAACTTATTTCATTATTTATGTCTTGTACCTCAAGATAAATTACCTGCCCAACAGAGTGGAATAAAAATCTTATTCCATTTTTAAGGCAGACCCATCTAAAAATAAATGTAGTCACATTGCTTTTTGTTGGGAAAAATAGACAAGTACACACTACTGAACTATTATTACAATTGTTAAAGCCGAATATGATACAACTTTTTGTTACTTGTGGTCCCTGTGGACTTTCCTCTTTCATGTTAGTCCCCTAATTTTTAGTTATTGGTTTCATTCAACCAGAATATTGGGAATATACCTGAAGTTAGTTGGAACTTAACCAAATAATCATTTCAGCAGATATTTCCTCATACCCAATCAAAAAATAAAGCTGTTTAAAATATTTAATATGTTTTAATCTGCGATTGTGTCATCTGGTTTGATTTTCCAGGCAATAGCAATAATGGATGTGGCCCATGGAAAAGACCATCATTACATTGCAGAGATCAAGAAGGAGATTGCAGATCAAGCTTAAATTCCCAAACTATAGGAATATTTGTAATTATGGCCTGGTAAAGTAACTTCTTTCCTCTTGGTGGTGACTTTTAATGGAAAAACGAATTCTGTTGATTCTCTCTTGTTCTGTTCTGCCATTCTTCTACTGGCTTGGTTCTGACTTGAATAAGTGCGTCAGCAACTGTTTTAAATTAAAGTAAATGTTCAAATAATAAAGTCCATAATTTAAGAACAGGCTATGCTTCAATATTTTCCAGTCAATCATATTGATAATATCCTTTAAGTCATCAACCTTTAAGTTGATGAAATTGGATGACTGTCGACTTGGAAAGCAAGACAGATTGCAGGTCACAGCTTTGTACAGTCCTTTCTTATGGGACACTTATGGTCCCTTATGGGACACTGCAAATTTTATTGTCTGTGTATTTTAAATTATTATAAATAAAGCAATATCATTAGTCTTTTGTTAAGCTAGAAAAAAATGAATTTCAAACCCTAGGTCAAGTCTATTTTATCAATTACTTTGTGGAAGGAAAACTGAGTAACTTTTTGCATCCAACTCTTTAATTTATTTTTTGGTCCTTCTAAAAAGACACTACACACTGATGCCAATGTTTTCTGAGTGTGCACCGTTGGACATGATATGCTGTTTAACATTACTCAGTTCTTCCTCCTTATCTTTCACAGATGGAAAATGGTTAACAATGACAGGCAAGAACCTTTTCAAGACTGCTGTCAATATATTTATTCAGCCTGATACTTGGCATGAAGGTTATACAAATGCATTTTTCTCTTTTTCTGTTTGTTGTTTTGCATCTGTCATGCATCTCCACTACAGTAATAAAAACTGAGAATGACAGAAATGGGGTTGGGTTTTTTTTTCCACGTGATAAACTGGTTGTAGTTCCAAAGTTAAAGTAAATTTGCCTTGTATCTCTAGATAATGCATACAGCAAATGACTAGCTTTAGCATTACAGATAAAAAGCATCTTTAACAGTTGGGGGCGGGCAAGTGGTGAAAATTAAACCTCTTTGAATTTATCTTGGTTTGTGAAATAACCCAGGGACCAAGAATATTCTGACAAAGGACTAAACCATTCCCAGACCTGCAATAAGAGAGCACGGAAAGTTCATGTGTACAAAGGTATTTCTTGTCTGGATGCATTTCCTTCATTCAGACGCGTGAGAATGATGAAAAAGACTTTTGGAAGAAAACATCCCTAAAGGCACCAAGGTGCACTGATTCAGAAGAGCAGTGCTGATGAGTGGGGCCTGACATTTGAAACATGATCACATGCTAGATCCTGCGCGCAGGAGCCCCATATCATTTTACTTGTATACAGTACATCCTACATATTAACACAATGTCTGGAAGCTACACAGGAACTTAATTTTGGTTAATTACAATGTCAATTAAAAAAAATAAAATAAATTCAGTTCTCCCTTCACCGAGGATTTGGATCTTTGTAGTTTTGTCCCAGATATTCTAGTTTGTGGGAACAGATTGAAATGTATCATTATTGGGTACAGTTTTATAAAATGAATAGGAAATTGTGATTAACAAAAATGTCTTGATCCCACTGTTATTATGAAGATCCCCATTTTTGCGGGGTTTTTTTTTTGCCAGCATCACTCACTTTACTGTGTGAAAATTTTATTGTCTGTGTATTTTAAATTATTATAACTAAAGCAATAGCATTAGTCTTTTGATAAGCTAGAAAAACATTTAATTTCGAACCTTAGGTCTTCAAGTCTTTATAATGAATTACTTTGTGAAGGGAAAACGAAGTAACTTTTTTGCATCAAACCCTTTCATTTATTTTTGGTCCTTCTAAAGAAATGCTGCAAACTTTGACCAGTGTCAGTATTTCTTCCTTGTATTAAATTGACTGTATCGGTGGTACATGAAAGCAATCCATAAAATAAGACAACAGTGGTGTCTAGAATTTCCCATAGTTTTCATAGTGCTTTGATTTTACATGCAATGTGATGTTATTCAGTAGTTTAGGAATGGGAAGGAAACAGGAAAACATTTTGGAGTGGTGGTGTCAGGATTCTGGAGCACCTGTCCTGAGGATTGTGGGATGAATTCCCAGGTCAGGAAACTGCTTCCATACTGGTTGAGCAAGGTAGTCTACCCAGTTTGGTCCAGCAAACCTAACTGTGAATGGATACCAAGGTGTTAAAAGGTAATTGTAAGCCTGCAAGTTACTTTGCATAAAATCAAATAAATTAATAAGGAGCACAAAATGTTTTGCAATAATAATGATGGCACTTAATGCATCTCATCAACTGTAGAAATTACATGTGAATTCCAATACACTTTGAAAGTAGATTGCAGCCACATTACCAACAATTACAAACACCAGAACTGACAAATATAACAAAAGTTTAATATCATAAAACATTTAAGTATTGCAAGAGAGTATAACAGTTAAATTGTGCTCCTTATTTTCTGATTTGAATTTATATTCAAACAAATTAATACCCCAGTCAAAAAATGTTCAAATAGTTTTTCAAGTGATTTTTAATCTTATACTGCATATAGAGACAGACAATATGTAAATTGATATACTATAAATGTAAATTTAGTATATACATTTACATATATTGTATATGTAAAAATGTATTGAAAATAATGCTTTATTGCATAAAAAGGAGGAATGACAGCATTTTTACATTGAGGAAAATTTACTGCCGCTATGAAGCATATATTAAACAACTGTACAAAATTAGGAAAGGTTGTAAGAAATGTGATGTATTACATTAAAAAAATTAAAACTGGAATGCATTTCAGAAAATACTGTCACAAAGTGCACAAATACTGTCATAAATAACTGGAAAGCACAAGCTTATATACTGATTTGAGTACATATACATTAAGAATATAAAAGGCATGCATAGTTTAAAAGGTTTTTTTACAGTATTAAGAAGTACCATGTCAAAAACTTTAATGAAAATTCCATTATGTCCAAAATGTAATTAATACAAGGGTGTTTCTCACTCCTCTTGCATCACACTTCCCTGGAAAAATGTTGTATATTATACATTTTCTAAATTCTTTTTCAGATTACAACTATTAGGTTGTAACAGATATTAGGCACTTTTTTTCTGATGTAAGACAAGTCGTCATTGTCATTTTAGAGACACTAACAATAGTAATTGCTTTCTAAACATAATAACCTGTCTGCTTTTTAAATCTACCAAAAGATCAGTTAATGGAATACAAAAGTAGATGATTTCAGGCAACGGTGACAATGAATTCAAATACCCTCTGCATCCAGTAAAAATGTATTAACACTAAGTTGGATCTTGCATTACTGTTGCTAAGAGTGAATGTTGCTCAAAATGACAGTTTTGAAAAATGTAAAAAAAATATTTCAAATCATTAATACATTTTATGGTAAAATAATTTACAACAGATTTCAATGTAAGCACCTGTTTTAAAATATGCAGATCTGCACACGTGTGAGAAACGTCTTTTTCACATTGCTTATATGTGAAAAGCATGCAAGCCTTGAATGCTTTCCTTGTAAATTAAACAGGGTGTGACAAAACGAATTATACAGGATTAGAACAGTGTTTTTATAGTATTTCAGTTTGTGAATTATAAGCCTGTGACAGGGACTATCAAGTTCAAGGTGTCAGTTTTGCCAAATAATAGGCAAAATCCAATTTTTTTTTTAATTAGATTCCCCAAAGTACTAAATAATGTTTGTAAATCAGTCCACCGAACAGAAAATGGAATGACCTGCACAGAAAACCAACTAAAATGATTAACTGAATCAAATGAATGGGACTGAAATAAACCTGCAAAAAGGAAATCTACAATGTATCTGACATCTAGGAAATTCTTTTAAGATTCCACCTGTTTGAAATGATCTACTTTTAAAAGTGCTTGCAATTCAACAAACATGTGAATGGCAACCCAGTTTTTCTTCTCAGTCTTTTGTGGAAGGATCATCAGTGTCCAGTCCCTTTTGTATTCAATTGCCTACTAGTATATTTTGAACTAATACATAACTTTCAAATAATACTACTAAATTTAACACTTTAATTAAGAATTATGTCTCTGGGTCTGATTTCTGTGGGTGAAAATATTTTTAATCCAGTAATGATGGGGTAAACATTTGGTCAACAGTGAGAAACAAGGACCCATGATGTTTCCTAGGAATAAAACCAATACTGCTGTACAATTCTGACTGCTTTGCTTCAAAAATACAAAAGTGCTGAACCACGGGGAAGAAACTTAGACTTGCACAGGTCTTGACTGCATTTTCCCACTTTTAATAAATTGAAATGTACACTCAAATTTTAGAAAATGAAATTGCTGAGTATTGAGACAATGCATAGGCATGGCTTCAAAGGGAGTTATGGCTGTGGGCAGTCATGTGACAGCATAATTACAACTACAATTTCCTCTGTACTTATCTCTCAAATACGAACATTTTCTAAACTCAAGCTATCTACTAATATGTGTGGATTTTAAAATAGATTGTAAAACTTAGAAAAAAATACTAATTCTAAACTAAAAAAAGAAACACTGTATTTTTGTAGCTTTTTTCCCCATTATGTATAAAACACATCCCAAATTCTTTAAGATAAAAATGTTTACAAAGTTGTGAAAAACAAACGGCCATAACAGCTATATATACACTCGTATCTCTTACATTTGCACACAAAGCTATGCTGGAGGTGAAAAGTTTGTCTCTTTACTCTTACAGTAAGGTCAGTAATTCAAAAAATATCTTTAATGTTACTTTTCACTGTCTCTTATAAAATAAATTATAAAAATACACTAGAAAAAATTAAATGTCTTTGACAGTTACTATGTTAATATTTTGTAACTACCTGCTTTATTTCCCAAAGAAAAACGCAAGAGAATTTAGACAAAAAATCAGCTAGCATTTCTGATGCTGCACAGTTAACTGTAATTGCACATTGCTTAACTCAGGAAAATGCCAAAAAATGACTAGAATGATGGTGTCTACTGACCTCTGCTGTCCAGAAGTAATATTTGAGTTTCATTATATTTTAGTATTGTCTTCAGTATTATTCACTCAACATCTCCTTTTCTTTTTTTCTGTCCCAGTAAACAGTTTGTTTGATCTTACAGCATGTGATCAACCAGTATATTTAGAATATAAATATACAGTCGATAGTTTTACTTTTTAAGATGGTCCTGGTACAAAGAGCAACTAATCAAGAGAACCATGCCATCATGATACAAGGGATAGCATATTTTTCATTTATTGCAGTCTACATTAGCAACGTTTAAGAATATATTAGCTAAAGGAAAATTTCTTTACAAAGTCCCAATGCATCAAAATATACTGTGTTGTGATAAAAATGGAGCAGATATAGAGTAGATTATAAGAATAAGTGTTCTAGAACATATGATCTTCACTAATTAGTGTTTCAAATAGGTAAACCATCCTGAATAGCAGACAAATGAGTGCATCACAAAGAGCACTAGTAGGTTTGCAATCATTGAACAATTTCTCATGTGAAACAGTACGACACCTAGGCCATCTCATGCATTTTGAAGTTAACAATCATGAAACATTTTGCCAAAAAAACAAAACTTTTACATTTATGCAGTGAATTAAAAGGGAGTGCCATGATGTCAGTATGCCTTCTTCAAAAATGATACTTCTCTAAAACTAAGAACATATGTTCAGAAGCATATCCATGATGTCCATGTAATTAATGCAACACATAATGGAAGAGTGAGGGTGGGGATGTTCACTGTAGGCATTTTATTCTTTTCCTTATGTCAATGGTAACTGACGTCACAAAAGCAAAATGTTTTTTTTATATCAGGCTGAATAGAACCTACAAGAATGTGTTGTATTTAAAAATAAAACAAAAAAAATACAATGATTTTTCAAATGCAGACTTTATCCTGACTGAATTTGTTTGTTCAAAGCTGCTTTTCAGATAAGGTTTATAAACAATTATACTTTTGTCTCTCTCAAGGGCGCAAGTAGCTGAGATATTCCAACAGTAGCGCAGCAAACTCCACCTAGTTTTAATCCGGTTATATAAGCCTGGAGTTTCTGAGGAACTGAATGAGAACCTGGTAAACAAACTGGTACTGTGAAATTGTCTGGACCATCAGCATTCGCTGCTGCCTGAGCTTCCCAAGCATCATGGGAACATCCACTTTCTGCAGGAAAGAGAGAAAATCTCATTTTAATGAGGGAACCCACCTGTTACAAAAACACAATTCCAATGTACTTTTTAAACCATTTTCACAATTATGTTTTTTTCAGTCACAGAGCCCCTGCCACATGAAAATGAGTGATAAAAAATACAGGTGGAGTCTAAGGTTTTCACACAACACTCATACCCATGATATTGATACTGTGTAAGTATGTTACGTAGGTGCTGCATGTTGCACAAGACTGAGCTTAAGATACAGCAGGGTGCTCTATTGTGGGTTTGGTATTGTACTACATGAACATTACCTGTTTCTGCACTGCTCATTTTATTAAGGACTCTGTATTTTTCAAATTCTTGGTACCAGTCACTGAGTAAAGTTATATAGAGCAACATTGTTAAAGTATACTGAGCATCAAAAGAAACATTATGTGTGTATATTTTAGTCATGTATAAGGACTTTGGATAGGGATTGAATGTTTATGGTATTAATTGATCATTCAATTGACTAGCCATGGAACAGTTGAGTGACTATTACATTTCATTAGTGAGTGTGTAGATTGAGCACAGCTTACGAGGTGAATTAAAATGTTGAATTTTGAGCCTGGAGAAAACCCAGAACAAAGAACAGGTTGTAACTGTTGCACAAAGAACAGAGTTTGTACCTGTTCTTATGTTTTAAATCAAGGAAAACAGAAAGAAACCAACATGCCCTGTATATCAAGAGAATCATGCCTTCATGCCATTGGTATGTTGGAGTTACTAAGTTACTTTAGGAAGATTCGGCTACAGGGGAGCCAAGTCCCTATTTGTGGTGAGTCAAGATTTTAAGCGGACTACCCTGATGGATATTTGCCAAGTGTGTCGCACAAATGTACAAAATGATAAACCAGTCAATTGGGAGACCCAAGTATGATGCTCTAGGCAGGAGCATCAACTTGCTTCAAAACTCCACTTGTAGTGATTGATCCACCTGAATGCAAAGTGTGTCAATACATCAACTGGAGTGAGAACAATGATCATCATGCTGGTCTTGTAAGGATGGCTTTTTTGCAAGATCAGAAAGTGACAGCCATGCTGTGCACTTTTCGCCAGACTTCTGCCATTTACGGTGTGAGATGAGATGACATGTGGCATCTCGGGCTCAGAGACCAGTAAATGTTCTATTTAATCACAATTTCAGGCAATGATTCCTGCTTTAAGTCTGTGCTTTTAAATGTTTGTGCAACTCAACTAAGGGATGGCAGAACCACAGTCGTGGATAACTTTTTCCATGTAAAGGAGAACACGTTTAACATCATCAGAAGTCCAAATCAACCACCTGAATGCTACGTGAAACAACATCCAGAAGCACTCACCTGATTATGTTCCAAGCAGCTGATCATGAGCTCTGTCAGGATGACCACTCCGGTTCTGCCCACTCCTGCACTGCAATGCACCACGATGGGAGGGTTGAGACTCTTTGAGGTATCCAGCATACTGTTGGTATGACGACGGACAGACTGGATCTCCTCCAGGTAGGCTTTGAATAACAAATGAGAAATAACATTTTTGTCTTGGTCATGGTATATAATTTACTACAATTTTTTTTTAAAACCTTAAAGTAGAAATGTATACATATAAGGACACTGGTTTCTTTGATACCTTACTTGACATTGGGTTTTTGTCCCAACAAAGCTGTGAAAAAAGTCACCTTTGTAGCTGTACCAGATTTGTATACATTTTGCCTTAAGCCAGTCTGAGTGATTTACTTGCATTTACTTGTTCAGTTACCCAGCTACCATTAATAGTGTGGGGTAGACAGCTAAAACATTAAAAGATAAAAATAAGAAAAAATATCACAGAGACAGCTGTTACATTGGCCTTTGCAATATCCATTAATTTTATTTTTCTTTGCATTCCATACAAGCCATGCATTATTTGGTTTTTGAAATCAGTGGTTTGAACTTTTAAAGGAATGGTGAGTATGATAGCGTTAAACCAAGCATTTTTCATATCAAGCACATGTGTACTAAAAAAATAAAATACAACTGTTCTGGAAAAGAGAGAAGAAAAACAAAAAGATAAATCTTACATAGGAATCCTTGCACATCTTCAGGAGACCCATGGTCTGGCCAGTCAGTGTACTGCAGCTGCCACACGGTCCTCTCTTGCCCAGACAAAAGATGCTTGACCTTTAAACCTGTAGTTGCATAGCAACCAGAATCTGTGCGGAACTTAGTCGTCACTTTAAACTTGCCATATGTGGCAGAGTTGTGTTTAGATCCCAGTTTAGGCCAGTACCGGTGGCTCTTTGGTCTTCCACCCTCCTGAAATTCCAAACACAAGCAAACGATTAAATCTTTTGCCATAACTTCTTGAAGTTATAGAGTTACAGTTATAGTTCAACAGAAAACAGTAAGTTCTTTCACATAACAACTGTTTTTTTTTCAATTGTAAGATTAAAACAGATTTTGTAGTTTAAAACAGGAAACATTACATTTTAGGGATGTTCCACGAGTCTTTTGGGATGTTCCCAAAGGCTCAATTCTTTCCTTCCCGTAATTTAAATATTCTCTGAACTCACGTACCTCTTCTGCAGTTACCATGGCAATGACATTTACTCCCTGCTCCCAGACCATCTGCCAGAAATCTTGGCATGTGCCGGGCAATGGCCCCTGTGTGGCAATGTAATGCCACTCCTCTCCACTGATGGTCACCTGGGAAAATAAAAACATTATGTCAGCAATTCCATAGCCAATAACGCCCAGATTCTCCCTACCTCTACTGGCTTCACTTGCCATCTTGGTTGCTCCAGGCAGCTCAACATATTTAGGCAATGTTTTTATAACTTCTTAAAAACCCAAGGAATAATCCAACTAATAGATTTACTTTGCTGTATTTTCACTGTTATATGTAAGACACTGATTACAGAATCTCTAACAATCTTAGTATCACATTAAAGCTTGAATTGCACCACTGCATTCCACTTAAGATATATCTTAGTTCATAGTATAGCTGTCAATTACTCCAAAAGATGCATGTATTTAGTTTTTCAAATGCAACGCAACCTTCTCCCATTTGCTGCACGAAGTAAAGAAGACTAGCAGCTTTACAGCACAAGTGTGGCGAGTTGACTTGTTCCATGGAGTACACTGTGCCATGGCAAAGCAGTGTCTTGACAAGGCCACCCATGAATCTCCGCGCTGTGGCTGAATGAAGACAGCTACAAGCGCCTGCCGTTAACCATACATCACGCTGTGTGAGTGGGTGGATCTTGCCAGTCAACACCAGGCGGCATCCTGGCACCTCCATAAAGAGATTACAAACCTCTTTACAAAGACAGCCAGAGGCAATGTGCTGTGCTGTTTGCCATCTGAGAATCAGGCATCAGCTACTGATCTGTTATCTGAACTGCAGGATTAGAAAAACAAAAATAGGAGAAAAAAGCGACCTCCCACTGTACAATCTTGGCTTCACTTCAAAGTAACCATCTGTTTATTTTTACTTTTCCATTTTATTCCAGATATTACAAAAATGTCCCTCAACAGGGCTCCTCATTTGAAGTGTAAATAGTTTATGGTGCCTTTTTATTTTTAAATCATCAACAACTGCATTATTATTAAGCTTGATTAGCCAAAGGGACTTATATTCTGTATCCATTACCGCTGTGTCTTTTACCAAAGCAATCTGAGTGAAGTGCCTTGCTCGGGAACAGCAACAGCAGCCCACCTAGTCTTGGGAGCCAGAGTTGTACACTTCAGTTCAGTAAGTCCACTCCACTTAAGAGTCCTAACCCCTACTTCACAAATACCTAACCAGTCACAGCTTCTAACATAGTTCTAAAACACTATTTTGGCTCAAATAAAAGGTCTTTAAATTACAATTATCACAATATTCCTCTTGCTAGCTTCTAAATTACAGCTTTAAAAAGACTAATGAATCCTCAGAAATAAAAAGGCACGGTAATACACAGTCACTACTAAGAGTAAGGAAGGGAAAGTTCCCAAATGGATCAATCAAGAAATGTGCTTATTAAATGTATACACAGGTTGCCAATATTTCTTAATTCTAGCTATCTTTTGATCTTGTAAATATAAAAATTGTAATATTATAAGATGTAAATAAACTTAAAAAATGACTTACATGTTAAAAACAGTATAATTCGATACAATGGTTTTCATTACTGCTCTATCGGCAACACTCCAGCACCTAGATTTATATTGCAAAACGCAAAGCAAGGAAGATGCTATTCCAGGGGAATACTGCTTAAGTTGCTTACACAAAGATGAGTTCATGCAGAGAGGTGGCTGTGTAACAGAAGAGGGATATATTTGTTTTCTGCATTAGAAATTAGAGGTTTATTCAAGATCCTGATTAGCGAGCCCTAATTCTGCAAATTTAGAAAACAGGAAGGCTTATTACCCCAGAAATATAAAATCGAATTTATGAAACAATTTACGAAATCTTTACCTTGTTTTACCATTTTAGTAAAGGATGCTGCAAGAACACTTGATTCATAATAGTACACAGCTGGCAAACAGACTTCATCATGAGGAAAGGAGCATACAGATGCAGCCACTCAGAACACGTTAATTCTTATTACTGCATTGGCAGTACTGCGGAGTGGCATGGTGTGAGAGTCACTGGCCAAAGATGACTGATAGGTGACACTTGAGGTGCGTTAGATGTTCGTGAAATGATCACTTCATTTAATGTTTCACTACCATGCATCTTTAAATCCACTTAATATGGAATATTAATATGGAATTAATTAACTAAAGGGAAATTTTGGTAATTTAAAATAAAAGCAGCAGAAGTATGATGTCTCTGAATGTCATAAACGATCATTTCTGAATATAAATATATTATACTTAATTTACATACAGTAGCTGGCAGCTAAAAATAAGGTATTTCACCATCATAAATATTTTATGCATCAAAGTCTTTAATTCGGTCACTTACTGTGTTTATTTTGGAAAAGTTTTGCCATGCTCGTTCTAACTACATAGAGTTTATATACTTTAGAAAATGTTAAAACATTATAGCTTTTTATATCAATACTTGCTGTTGTTATTGTAAAAAAAGTTTTATTACTTTTTTAAAATCCACTCAATAGGGAATATTAATATGTAATAATGTAACTAAAAATAAATATTGGTAGCTAAAAATAAACATAACCTAAGTATAATGTCTCTGAACATCATTAACAATATTAATGTACAAATAATAATAAAAAGTAATACACATGTATAGCAGGTAGTGGTAGCAAAGAATAAATAATAAGGTAAACAAAAGTATTCCACCGCATCAATGTCTTCAGGACAGTTACTTGCTGTGGAAATTTTGGGATGGTGATAATGTGCTCCTTTGACTACATCCGTTCATCAAACACCAGTCAGAATGATGCAGTGGTGGCTTGGTGGTAGAAGTCTGTGCTATCATGTGATGAGTCTTGGTTTGATTCCAGCCAAAACTCAAGTTTAAAAACCCTTTTTAACAAATTGACCCTTGGACATAGACTTTTTCCCAAACAATAAATCAATATATAAACTATATTCACATTTCTGATAACTGTATACATCACAGTATGTCATAGTATGTCAAATATTACAAGAATGAACCTCCAGGGTGCTCAGAAAGAGCAAGGGAATTTAAAGATGTCCTTAAACATAAATCACAATTGTGTTTTTTACATGTATACAGCATTTATTTTAAATCTAAATTTTATTGACTCTATGTATACTTTTAAATGATAAAATTTAAAACCTTTTTTTCTAAATATTAACTTAGAAGTTGATATAATTATATCAGTTATATATTATATTTGTGGATTTTATAATTATTTGGCTCATCAGAGTTGTTAGAAAAAGCTGTTGAAAAATACGCGAGAAAAACAAATTTGCACTTGGGGTGCCACATACGATATGTCATCTTAACTTTTCTGATGTAGCGCTGGAGGATTGTAGACTGGCATATAGCATTGTCTCCTTGCAGTAGGGTGTTGGCTTCCATTTTCACTCTTCATCTTAAATATATTTTCCCAATAGTCACAGATACATCTTTAACTTAGGAACTCTAATTCCTGTTAACAGCTTCCTGGCATCATCTGTGTCTCCTTGTTACTAATGCACCTCACCTAAGCTATAGAATGCAACAAATTCAAAGTTCAAACGACTACTCAAAAGTCTTGTTAAAATCTGGCCTTTTAAATACAAAGATTTTAAAGTCACTATGTCTAATATTTGTCTACTTAAAATCTTAAATAAACTCTTATGTAGAAGTCTAATTCATATTTATACTACATTGATATTTTTATTAATTTTATGTCACAGTATGTTAAATATTCACTTTACATTCACAATCTCTGAAGCCCATAGTGGTGCTGGGGATGTATCAGATGTTAATAATAATAACAATAACAATAATAATAAGCCTAAGGAACTGTGCATCTGGCTTTCAATAATGTTGAATGTTTTATGTACAGTATGTAAATGTCCAATAATACTGTAAGTATATATTATGTAAAATATACTGAATACAGTATAAACTGTACAGTACATAGACTGTAGGTATGTACTGGAAATGTCTGGAAATATTGTGATATTTGTGTATGCTTTTGGCAACACATTCATTTTTCCTTCAAAAAATGAAGAAAAAACAGTCTTTTTTCATAATAGTAGTTTGAAAGATCTACGTGCTCTCCACAGCATAACAGGTACCGGCTGCAAAAATGCTACATTATACAGCACATTGTTTGTGCAATTAAAGGTATTCTAACAACATTTTTTTATTGTGAGATGGTATGGTCTCTTTCCTTTAAAGTGTATGTACTGAAGGTTTAAATTGTCGTTAATGTGAATTGAAGACGAAAACAAAGACTACAATTCCAGACATGCCACACACATTAATCACATGAAGTCGTATTCACAAATATTCCACAACAAAAGCGTACATTGAACTGAAGGCATACTGTATACAGTAAACACTGTTTGATACTTATGGTTTTAAAACCACTACAGTAAAATTTGTGTGAAATATTGTTATGTCCCAGTGTGATTCGTGTGTGTTTGTTTTGTTTCTATGTTCAACACTTCCTGACTGTGGTTGTTCTCCCTCCCCATAGGTTCAATATTTCATCCACTTTGCCATAATACGTCATTCGTAATCAGCTTCTCAATCAATCAGAACTCAACTTCTTCGGTATTTAACTTGGAGGTTTTCAGAACGTATGGGGCCTTTCGCTCAATTTCGGTTCTGCTCGGTTCAGCTTTGGCTTCGGTCTCGTCTCGCTTACGTTTTGCTTCGGCTTCGTCTTACTTCGTTTTCACTCATTTCGCTTCTTGTGTGTTTCCATATAGCTTTGGCTTTGTTGGTTTGTGTTCATCTCCTCCTTGTGCTTTTGTTTGTGTGTATTATCCTTTATTCACCATTAACTTGCCAAACGTGTTATATCAACCTCTGTGCTCTTTTGTACCCTATTCCTTGTGTCTACACTCATTTCCCCTTATTTGTATTCGTAGCTCACTTGTTTATCTATTTGTGTGAACTTTTGTGTAAGGGTTAGTTAAGGTTGCCGGATACATTGTGCACATGTAGTTTGTCTTTGTATTAGAAACACTAGTTTAGTATGGGTGAGTGCCTTTTTTCTTTGTATGGTTTTGGGTAGTCAGTTTGGGTATTTGAAGATGCCTAAGACCAGGTGTTTTCAGGTTTTGTTTTGTAGTTAGGTCAGCTTGAGCAACAACTCATATTTCCTTTTCCCGAATTTGTGTTTTCCTTTACCCCCATACCAGTCACCTATCTTTCTTGTTCTAAATGTTTATGTTCTTAAGTCAGTTTTATAAAACTGTATTTTTTCTTTACAGTTGCCTATCAATTGTATCCAAATGTCCATTCTTTTCTGAGGATGTAATGTATTTTTTACATAATGTATTTCTAACTTTTACTGTACATTCTAAGACTTCAACTAAACACACCTTAATGTGAGAGGCATTGATGTAGCCAGTGTTGTTTTCTTTGGTTGGCACCAGCTCAACCCGGTTCTCTTCATATGGCACCACATCCCTGAAGCGATTACGCTCTACATTTTCTGGTAAGATTGCTGTGGTGATGACGCAGTCCGCTTTCTTCTTTGGGATCTGCTCATATTCTGTGAAAACTCTGTCCTCTTCCAACTTCCTTTCCAGGATCTTACACTACAGGGGAGAGCAAAAGAAAGCATGTCAGAGAGAGAACAATCTTGGTTCTCAATGTCAGCTCTTTCGAATGCAGTTAAAACCTTTAAACAACATATCACCTTGGAGCCCAAAGCAAAGGTAGCAAAATATTTACAACACAGGAGGCCCATCACTTCTGAGACAAAGTGCATTTTCCTTCAAAAACACTTCTGAAACACATCATGGGTGTTTGACCAAAACCTGCCTCTAAAGAGACACAAATCATCAGGATTTTGTTTCACCCAATCCCCTAATATTATTAGTAATAATTCAATTGACTGGGTTATTGGGTTTAATTGGTCATATGATGTCATGAGTTAGTAACCATGGATCCAAAGCACTGAGCAGGGTTGTGGATCTCCAAAAAGAGGCTATTCTTCTTACAACTTTATGCTCAGTGTTGCAAGAACAGCATTTTAAAACCTTAAAAGGGAGATGTAAGATGTTAGCCTACAAGATTGATGTGTTAGTATATCAAAACTTATAATGTCTGTAATTTTAAGCTTAACCTGCAGTTGCAAGCAAGACTTCTTTGTTTAACATTCCATGTTGCTTAGAGCACTTTTGAAACATTGCTGAGTTTTCATTCCACTTCTACAGAAAAGGATCAAGAAGCCAAAACCTAATGCCAGGGCAAATATATAAATATTAGCTCATGGTTCCAAAACCTCAGCAGAAATTCCTCTTAGACACAGGAGGGGCAAGGATTATTAATTTTTCAAACTAAATGTAGTTATTTGAAAAACAAAGTTTATACAGACATAAAATACAGTCACTAACCCTTTAACTTGCCAAAATTGATAACACAAGACCTTACCCTTTCATCTGTTGTTACTTTGGAAGAATCGTCTTGCTGGTTCTCAGGCACTGGCATCCTTGAAACATACAGACCATTCAGTGCTGCCATCATTAAAGGTCTCTTCAGAGAATCCATTGCCATCTTCTGCTTTTCCAAAGTCTTTTGGAAAGACAACACACTTCAGCAATAATTAATTATGTCCAATGAGCAATAAAATACATTTTTTTATTCTCTTAAAATGTGACTGCTACAACAACATAGCGCAGACAGTCTTAGCTTACTAAGCAAACACAAATGATAGACCTTCTTTTCCAACAACCTCATATGAGGAGGTAAGAGCATAAAACACAGGTTTTACTTCTGCAAAAACTGCTATGACCTACTTATTCACAGCAGATGGGATTACAGAAAGTAATCTCTGCTAATTTTAAGCACCTTTCTAAAAGCTGCCAAAATGAGATTGTTCAATACTGATGCTGACACCATTAGTTAGTGGATAAAAACTAACAAACATCCTGATCTGCTGCAAATAAAAGGAAGTTAAAGCTCAAATTATTTTGCTTCTTATGTCTCCAAAAAATAAACTTTAGAGTTTAGCTTTTAGATGAATTCTTCATTAGCAGAAAATTTCACTTTGAATGTTTGAAAATTCTCAAAAAACATGTTGTAGGTTACTTTATTGAGGATGTTTGTCTTCAGAAATGGCTCTAGCCTAAAGTAACTGTGAAGATACCATTTATTCGTGAAGGTCAACTGGCATGGGAAATTATTGTTTAGCTAACTGGAAAGAGAAGTGGAACAAATTTGTATTAAAGGAAAATGTTGTAAGATGTGTGATGTGTGATTTAAGAATAAAGAAGTCTTTACATCTTTACAATGCTGATTTATACAGTATCTCACATAAATTGTAAATATATCATAAAAAAACAAAATGGTTTGTATAAGGACTTTATTTGCCTTCCTTCACTACTATTGAAGAATCTTATATATTGTATGTGGATGCAAGTTATACAAATTTGTTATAAGGGGATTGAAGATCAAACATTTACTGACAGATACACAGGGTGTAGGCCACTGTTCTCTGAATTTATGACAAAATAACATTTTTATATTTAATTAGTTTTATGTGTTTTGTAACTGAAGTTGCATGTCATGCCACCATAAATTCAGTAGACTATTATACACATAATGTTTTCCATGTGTACCTTTTATATTGCTGAAAATTCCATTAAAGCAGATCTAAAAGGAAATTTTTATGTTACATATCAGTGCTGCTATTTAGATAAAAACTCTTTTTGTGCTTAACCCATTACTTTCTGTACTTACACGGTGAGCAAGCAAGAGACAATGCACTTTTAAAATGTATATATAACTTTGTATTTAATTTGTTTTCATGTATTACTTTATCATTTATGCATTTTTTATAGACACACGGCAGTCAGGGTGTCAGGGCAGTCACATGGTGACTCTTGATAAAACTAAAATAAACACACACTGTTTCCTCTTTTCCTGGGTGCATTTGAATAAATGAGATTATGAATTTATTCAGGTGTACCCACAATTTTAATAGCTAGGATATATATACAAATTACATAACAAAAGAGCTAAAGGCTAAGACTAATGTGACTGGTGGTCAGTATGACTGTGCTGACTGCCACAAGCCTCAATTTAAGGAATGCTAAATTCCCCAAACATCCTACCTAATCTATAGGTTTAGCAGAGATTAGCATTAATCCAGGACAACCTAATGTTACCCTAGGCGTTGTAGTCCAAGATTACTGATACTCAGAATCTGTGAAACCATGGGGAAATTAAAAGGGCTAGCTTTTCTCTTTTTAATTGAATTCGGAAAATATCAATATGCAATTAAATAGTGCAAGACTTTTTAAAAAATGGGAAAAAAATATAACTTTATATTTAATGGTCTGGCTCTGTATATTAAAATGTTTTTTTAAATGGGGGGGGCAACTAATTTTTATTTAGTACTAAAATGTCACTCATAAAAACTTGCACAATAAATTCTATTAAAAAAACGATTATATTAACATTATTATAGACTCAGAAAAGGCTTAATTAGAATAGAGATGCTTACAAAACGTCTCATAAAAAGGGGCAGTTTACTTTGAAACACAATACAGATGCAAAATAGAACTGTTTCAAAATCTGTCTTAATATACATTGGACCTAGTTCACATTTTGACAGGAAACATCTCAATTTTGTTGACAGACCTGGCCCCTATAACACTGCAAGGGAGCATACACTGTTGCTGACAATGTTGTTTCTAAAATACCAGATCCTAGGACAAGAGAATGCCACTAAAGTTCATTTAGAAACTACACCATAATGTGTGATTTACTACATATTTATTTATATATACACATGTATTAACAGTTTGCAAAGTATTTAATATAGTACTTTTCTGGAGCCAGATGCTTTTCTCTTTCCCAGTTAAGTATAGCTGACCAGGTCTAAAATCAAAAATTTCAAAACAAGTGCCATTAGTGAAAAACAAATAAAAAGGTTACATACCCGCTGCATGATTTCTCTTTCCACAATGCTGTCTTCAATAGAGAACATTTCTGACACGGGCCTCTCCTTGACCGGCTCCTTCTTGACGCGCTCTTTCACACTTGTCAAGTCAGGCTCTGAAATCGATGGTCCAAGCAGGGAGCCACTGACAGCGATCTGCTCACTGCGAGAGTGGGGGCTGACCTGACTCTGACCAGCTTTCATCATTCGCATTCTTGCTGCCTCTTCTGTACCCTGGTTTCTCTCATGCCTCAGAGTTCCATTACTGACTGTCTTCCTAGGACCTGGGTATTCAGGGGGAGGCTTATTAGGAATTTTAGCCAAAGCTGCCTGCAGCTGGGCACTGATGTCTTCATTGAGCCCTGGGATCTGAACATCATAATCTGGGGTTTCCTCCTCTTCCTCTTCACTTTCACTGCTGTGTATCAACATGGTGGCGTTGGACAAGGTCTTCTTGTGCTGATACTGTGCAGTTGCTTCTTGGGCCTTCTGAATTGACTCTTTGGGCTGGACCTGTTCCCTCAATGTGTTCCTCCGGGGCAAAGGGGCATTGAGCGTCTTCAAGGCCATGGCCTCCATACCACGTACCATGCTGCTGATGACTTCTAGGCTGTGGCGCTTATTTACTGAGGGATGGTGCTTGACAGCTGTGAGGGGTTCACTCACCTCCTGCAGGGACTGGTGCACTACAGGGGAGCTGTCGGGCTGGAAGGTTTTGACAGATAGCTGCACCTTGCGGGTGACCAGTTCAGGGCTACTTCCACTGATGTACTTGTGGCGATGGCTGGCCAGGTCTGGGGTACTGGTGGCCGGGCGGAAGCGAGGATAAGGGGGTGGAGGTCTTGAAAAGTGGTTTCTCAGCATGTGGGCTGTGCTATAGCCCTGAGTGCCCTGCTGCTTCATGTTTGCAAGCTCAGGTGTACTCACAGTATGGGATATGGCACTAGCAGCTGCCTGACTAGCTGCTGAGTTGCTGGGGTTCACATGAGCTGAGGGAGCAACTGGTTTGCTGTAACTGACCTGTGGGCCATAAGGACTCGGGTACTGCCTCTCCCTCATCTCTGGTTGGCTGTATACCATGCCTTCGGGTTGCCTGTATGCAAAGGTGTTGCTGATGTTGAGGTTTCTGAGGGACTGGCTATGGTCCATGTGGACAATCCCTCTCTTCTGTCGCATCACGGCTTCATACTCGGGGGTTGGGCGGTAGGAGGGTGCAATAATGGCACTATGTCTGTGGCTGGGAATGTAGTCCTGTCTCATGATATCACTGCCAGGAATGCTGAGATTGGAAGACATTGGAGAAGCCTGAATGAAAGTCTGGGAATGGTTGAGAGAGTTCATGCTGGGGGTACTGTACACACTGCCATTGGGAACAGTCCCATTCATGAAGGCATAGTCAACTGGACACCTATCGAGACTCGTCTGGGATTTGTAGTAGGGGTTAATATCTTCATGGAATATGCTGTCTGTTACAAAGAAAGGACAGAACAAGTAAATTATTCACTTTGTAATCTGGTACCACTATATCTCTGGAATGTTTAATTATTTTAATTGTAGTAAATTTCCTACTGGCATTTTGAGGTTTCTGTGTTCATTGACATGTTCATATTTCATTAACAGTGTTAAAGAAACCCTCTATAAACTGTAATGTAAAGTATTCATGTTATCTGCCAGAATGTATTTAATAAATTAGTATAGTTGTCTAAAACAAGAACACTCCCTTTTGGTATTCAACATTTGCTTTAGGCCTGTAATTAAACAAATCATAAAACAATATTCAGCAGACATTTGAAGAATCACAGTATCCTCGCATTAACACTGGAAATTTTCAAATAGACCAAGGAATTTATAGTTTCTTCATGAAGAACAGTTTCAATGTATCCTTTCTAAAATAACAGATTAATTTACATTTCTATTATGCTGGATGAACCAGAAAAAAACGCTTAGTGCAATCTGTATCTTCCTTTCAAAACTCCAGAGATTTCACGTAAATCTATTAAGCAGAAGTAAAACAAAAATCTATTATCGTCTCTTTCAAAACAGTTGTATATCTAGCTGCCCTTCTCCTGAACTCTCTAAGGCCTTACTGCCTTCTTTATAGTACAGCAAAATGTTGCAAAATGTATTTGGAAGGGCATTTTATCCCTAGCAAATAATTATAATAAGTAGTATATACTTAAGCAACTTGTAAAATAAATTCAACCCTAAATAAGAATTATTCTCTTCCAATGATTTGCAAAACTTTGTTCAAAGCAGATTTCTGGTGCTCCTGACTTAGTGGAAAAGAAATTATGCTCTTTGTTTCCTATGTCATATCAAATATGGTATTGTAAACTACATTTAACTATCACTTTGTTTAAGGTAATTCAAAAAATAAATTATTGCTCTCTTTGAATCTGGATCACTGAATGATGTGATTTTTTGTGATTTCTGAACATCAGTGCACTGACCTCCTGCCCTTTATAAAAACCATACTCTGTTCTTTACTGATTACATAAACAAAATAGTAGAGAAATATTTTGAAATCATCACATTTCCATTTTAACACACTGTGGTGTGTTGTGTTACTCTTGCTGTATTTTTGCTAAAAATCGAATTTAGTAATGCTTTAATCCAATGATAACGATATACTATTTGTTGTTTTTTGTTGCTGTTTTGCTGGGGGAATTGTAGTTTAAAACTTGTATTAAATTAAATTGTATTAAATTCTTTATTCTTAAGGTCTGCTAGGTGGAAAAAGCAGATTCAAAGGCATTAAGGTTTGGGTGGCCAAGAGCTATTCCCTTTTTGATATATGGAATACTGATCATAAAATACAAAAAAAAAGTTTCTACCAAAAAAATCTTTACTAAACTGTTCAAATAAAATTGATTAATGAAGGCTGGCTGATGTGGATGCCTCAGACAAAGGGACAAAAGGTACCTTGTGAAGTTCGTGTTTCTTGATAGTGTTCTCCATATTGGGTATGCATTGGCTGCAGGATATATGACTGAGGTCTTTGCTGAAAGACAAAAGCAAAGTGCTGAATAAAAGAGAACTCTCTCATGGAGATTTTATTAACAGGGACTAGATTAAAATGGGAATGTAATATTGATTTTTATCTCCAGCTAGTGCTTGTAATTCAACAGTGGTAATTTCAGCCACCGAAGATTCCAGTTTACCTGGTTTTGTTTCACTTCACTTGCCATAATTACAATATATGCAAAGTTTTTAAAGTTTTCAGTCTTAAATTAGTTATCAACTTAATTAAAATTAAAATCTAAATTAACAAATAGTGCTGAACATGAAGGAATGTCTTACCCATCATTTTGAATAATATCAATATTCCTGAAAAGATATAATTTTTTATCCCATTTGACTACAATGTCTGTTAGCAGATTTTTACTAGATGCTACTGATACAAGATGATGAGAATTGTCTATTAGCACAGAGACAATTACAAATTAATTCTTTGTAACTTGAAAGAGTCAGGAACATATTCTATTTTGAAGCTACTGCATTCTGTCTTCTAATTATTTTTAATTAGAAAAAAAGTCAAGTAACTCAAAAGGTTATGATGTAGGTAATAATAAAATAAAGGCTTTAAAAGTAAATAAGTCAAATTAGATCACAGCCAGCAGCCATATCACCCTGCAACTCACAACTGGAACCCGCTGAAGTTAAGCAGGTGAGAGCCTGGTCAGTACCTGGAAGGGAGACCTGCAGGGAAAAACTAAGGTTGCTGCTGGAAGAGGTGTTAGTGGGGCCAGCAGGGGGCGCTCACCCTGCGGTCCATGTGGGTCCAGTATAGTGATGAGGATACTGTACAGTAAAAAGGCATTGTCTTTCGGATGAGACCTAAAACTGAGGTCCTGACTGTCTGTGGTCATTAAAATTCCCAGGGCGTTTCTGGAAAATAGTAGGGGTGTAACCCCAAATTTCCTGCCCAAATTTCGAAATGGCCCTTACTAATCATGGCCTCCTAATAATCCCTATCTCTGAATTGGCTTCATTACTCTGTTCTCCTCCCCACAAATAGCTGGTGTGTGGTGAGTGTACTGGCAACATCCAGGTGGAGCTGCATATTGGTGGTGGTGGAGGGGAGTCCCCATTACCTGTAAAGCGCTTTAAGTGGAGTGTCCAGAAAAGTGCTATATAATTGTTAGCAATTATTATTATTTAGTAAAATATAACAATAGTTAAAAGAGAACCTCCAGGTTTAGGAATCAACACAATTAAGAGTTTTGATTTCAACCTACAACGTGGTCTATTAAGGGTTCAAGTATTTAATGGAACGCTCAGGTAGAACAAAAATCAGCTGAACCAGGAACGGAAACCAAAGCCTAATCCCACACACTTATACAGCGGGGGCTGTGTTGTTGCAGTGCACCATTTTATCACTTTTTTAGCTCATGACACATGTCCTTTTCATAGTCCATATTTGCCAATTATTTGTTGAAAACATGAAGTATAGAAGTAAGGTAGAAGCATGCACATGGGTGCTTTGCTAATGGTATTAATGGTATTTTGCTACGGTATATAAACTACAGATAAATCTCCATGATACTTAGATTTTGCAACTGATATCTGTTGAAGAAATTATTTTATTAAATAATTAAAAATATGATATCTAAAGAATAAACAACATTAATGTATGGTGCATCTAAGACTGGTGTCTTAGGAAAAATAATTATCTGCATTCAGCTGACATTTTAGAAATATAATAGTTTTATCCAAAGATAATTAATTGCTACACTGCTTCCATTTTATTTTTATATTATGGTAGTTTGACACATTTCTCTAGAAACTGCAATATAAAGAACGCTGCTTGCATTGCATAAACAAGGTGTCATATACAGTAAACATGACACTATAAAACATACTAAACATGGTACAGTATTCTAGTCATTGTTTACAAGGTAAATACACAGTTTAAACAAGAGTAGCTGTAACAGTCCAAACATAATATTGTTGGAACAGTGAGTTCTGTCAAAAAATGTCTATTAATTTGGTTTGCTGGTACTGAATATCATTTCAGAATACAATACTCATAATCCACCATCTCCTGCCTATGAATCTCAATCCCCTTGTTTTAACAGGGTAGAACTACATGTTTTTAAGTACTTACTTTAACTATCCATTTCCCGAATCGGCCATGCTAACAGAATACTTCAGAGGATTGCAGAACAAAAAAAGCAAATAAAAGCTTTCTGTGCATGCCCAAGGCAAAGGAAACTGCAACAAATGTTGCCATTTTCATTTTTATTATTCACCAGGGACTGTATTGTATTTGGTAGAGCTGAAGGCTAACAAACTGTAAAAAAAGAATGCATCTCACAAAATACCTACACACCCATTTATTTTTACAGCCTTGTTTCCTACATTAGCATAGCCAATTATTTATTTCTTAATTTCTCTCATTTTATAAACATATCAGTGTCAAAGGCATAGCTTATCACTCTTTATACACACAGCATATAGAGCGCATCTTCTTAGTGTATTAAGAAATGCTTGGAAAACAAATAACTGCACTACAGGAATGACACCATAAAAACTGAAAGTCCAATCTATGTGAGAGATGTGTAGAAGAATGAAATGCTAGACAGGACAAAGTCTATCTAGCAAGTGGAGGACATTTTTTCAGAAATGTAAATAAAATTAACCTTTTGATATAGAAAATGACGCCTAATATTCGTGGGTTCCTGTATGAAATCCTTATATGCTCTTTCCCCCGTCCTCAACTCCTAAATGTACTTAGACCTGCCTACAACAAACTAGTGCCCCCCACCTACACTATGGATTGTAGTTTCTTCCCCACCTTACTATGTGGATTGAGACTTTTGCACACAAGCATGAACATTACAGAGATTTTTTGTAATGTTTTGTAATGTTTGTAATGTTGTAATGTTTTTGTAAAAATCAACTTTGGCTTAGTGACGTACCAGTGAGGAACGGCTCCACGTTGGTCTTCTCCTTATTGGTGCAGGTGAATTGGACTGTCTGTGGAAACAAAATGCAGGCCAGTTGATTAAGAATTTATTACAACCTTTTCAAAACTTTAAGCAACAAGTAAAAGAAGACAACTAATTTATTTCAATATGCTCAGGCGATTTGTGTGGAGGGACACAGAATCACTTCTTTGATTTGGTTAATTATAGCACTCAATGAATTTACAGAAGAATCTGTTTTGTTTGTATGGGTGGCACTTTCTTCAACACACACATCTCCATGCATTGAGATTTATCTTTCTGAATGAGGTTTTAAAAGCAAATCATGTTTTGTTGTAGAAAAGAAAATAAACAAGAAATAACGCGCAAAGACATTAGTCCATTATCTATTGAAAGCTAGTGTGTACTGTTGTGAAAGCACTGAGAAACTGTGAGGAAAGTTAAAAAGGGACAGCTGGTGCAAACATAAGTATCTTCTCATTATAGCCTATCAGAGAAATATAAAGTGCACAGCTGGTATCCACTAAGCTATCTTTTATCAAACATAGCAAAGAAGTAGTTTGTCTTATCCAGGAAATATAATTTTAGTTTATATAACAGATTGTACTTGAAGGACCCTTCAATTGGACATGAGTCCAATAAATGTTATGTAATTAATAACATGCTTTTGTTTGTTTTACAAAAAAAAGGACAACAGGTATTGTTACAGAAAAGCAAAGGTAAAATTTTGAACAGTTTTAAATTCACTTACTCTGTACAAATTTTGTTCTGTTTGTAGAATTTGTGTCTGGCAGCGAACAATCTTGAAATGTATTTGGCCATTTCCATATCATCCTGAAAAACATAAGGTGAAAATAAATCTTCATTTCTCAAGCATAAATACAGTATACCTGGAAAATCTTCCCTGTTCTTCTGTAGTTGCAGCAGTAAAAATCGTAATCTTTTTCAAGCCAGCCATTCATTTATCACAAAGTTGCTTCTGGGACAATTAAGAGACGTAGTATTTTACAGGATTAAACACTCTCACCACACTGTATCTTAATCTCATAAGATCTCAGAAGCAAAGCAAGTCTGGGACTAGTTTGCATTATGATAGGACAGGTTGTTGTGTCAAGTGGTGCTGGTCCACTCCTCTGAGCCAACATTTTAGTGTACCGGTGTAGAGACTAGAGACACCATGCTGTAGAAGGTGTTGTCCTTTGGATAAGTCATAGGAACATGGTACAATATTTTGACTACCAGTCATTAAACATCCCATGTTTGAAAGATTAGAGGGTGTTAACTTCAGTGTTCTAGCTAAACTCTGCTCTGGGATTCAAAATCCCTGCCCACCTGAAATACTAGAGTTTTGGGGATGAAAGCTCTCTATCAATGTAATTCAGAATAATTACATTAAGTGTATAAAATGAGGGAGACACAGTGGAACAGTGGTTAGCATTGTTGTCTCACAGCACTGGGGCCTTGGATTCAAAACCTGAGGTGCTATCGCAACAGATCTGCAACAGACTGCTGTCCTGTCCAGGGTGTATCCTGCCTTGCGCCCAGTGCTTCACGGGACAGGCTCTGGGCCACCATGATAACAAATTGGATAAGTGGTAACTGAAAGTGTGCTGAAGATATGATTGAAATGACCATGCTTGACACGGTACTTCACATATCCTTTACCTTTAACCCAACATCTGTTTTTTTTATTTCTGATGCTGTTTCTGTGCCTCAAACTTCAGCAAACATGTATTTCTACAGAGACAGCTCCAGGAAAATGTTTAAAAAAATGTGGCAGAGATAAACATGCACACTGTGCTTCACTAATAAATTGTAAATACTGTACAGTCCGTGACTCTTTTAGGAAATATTTGGCAGATGTCAGCACAGGTCTCAATTCAAAGCTTTATATGAAGACAAACTACAGTACTTCTTCAAAATGGAATGCAATGAGCAACAGGAAAATATTAGCCTGGAGGTGAAGATCTCAGGGTTTGTTTACACTTGCAAAACACAACAAGAGGTCTTGGGAGGAACAATGTAAAGTAAAATGAAGTGCTGCATAATTAGATCTGAGGGCAGACAGCTTCCTAAAGGACAGTGCTTTAAGTGATCCCATATTAATATTTTAATCTATTGTTAATGTAACTTTTAAAAGTGACCAGTAAACTAAAAACAAAATACATATTACACTGTGAATGTTTTTCAATAATCAATTTATTGCTGTACTAGCCTATATAATTAACAGACCAATAAGCAGGTAAAAAGCATTTATAAAATAGTAGCTACTTGACATGATATACAATCATGCAAAATGAACAGCATTGCAAATTACCAGCCTCAGCAACAATAAAAGATGCACAAAATTATAAAATAAGTTTATCATATAAAATATTTTTAAGGGATTTCATTGTTCATAATATCTTACTGAGACTGTTCATGGTCATTTCTCCAAACACTATCATCATTATATGTATATTTTTTACCTGTAAATTCTTACAAGTATAAGAATATTTTCGACCTATGAATATGAGAAGAGTTAAAAATGGGGAGGCCATTTGGCTTCAATAGTTAATTGATACAAGGATCTCATCCAGACATTTCTTGAAAGGAGCCAAGGTATTGGCTTCAACAACATTGCTATGTAAAGTAGTTCCATACTCACACAATCCTTTGGGGAAAAGAAGCAAATCCATGTATTTTTTTACTTGTGTCCTTTGGTTCATGTTTCACTGTTCATTTTAAAGGAATCTGCTGGGTACACTTGGAGGATTCTGAATTTGTATCTGGTACCCTTATAGTCTTTGTCCAAGACTAAAACAGTCCAAATCCTTTAGACGGTCAGTGAAGAAAATTCCCTTAAACCCTAGAATGTATCTGGACTGATTTCAGATGGGTAATATATTTTCTATAACATACTTCACATTGCTTTGTAGATGTAAGTGATGAGTCAACGTAAATAACTAGCACAAACATTCTGTAAGTAGCCTCTTATATGTCAGCATTTCCCATTATATAACATTTATAGTTTTGTATCAGCAAGCAATACCCTGCAATTGTCTACATTAAATATCATTTGCCAGGAGTGCGACCATTCAAATTGCAAAATCTTTTAAAATTTAATTTGCAGCTTCTATAGTGTTTGCTAATTCTCCTAATTTGGCATCATCTAAATCTTGACAAGTGTATTAACTATACTAGAACCCACAACATTAATATATAAGAAAGAGCAGTGGTCCTAGTACAGTTTTCCTGAATTCATACTATCTGCAGTCTGAGATTTACTCTTATGATGAACGTTATCAAAAGTCTTCTGAAAATCTAAATACTCTATATGCCCTGAACAAGTTGGTCAGTATCTAAATTCATGTTGAGTATTGACAAAGATATATCCATAAAAGTAATCCTCTAGTTCTAATAATTGCTACTTTAACTGTATATTTCAAGTCAGACTTATTGGTTTATAATTGCCTGAATCGGTTTTTGCATCCTTTTCACATTAGGGGTTATTGATCAAGAGAGACACGGTCATATGCCTTCTCCAAATCCACAAAACATATGGATTGACTTTATTAACATACTCCCACGCACCCTCAAGTAACTGCGCCAGGGAGAAGAGTTGGTCCACTGCTTTACGGCCAGGACGGAATCCACATTGTTCCTCCTGGATCTGAGACTCAACTACCAGGCGGAGTCTCCTTTCCAGTACCCTGGCATTGGCTTTCCCAGGAAGGCTGAGGAGTGTGATGCCCCTATAGTTGGAACACACCCTCAGCTCCCCCTTCTTAAATATAGGGACCACCACCCCAGTTTGCCAGTCCAAGGGTACTTTACCCGCCTTCCATGCAACATTGAAGAGGTGCGTTAGCCACACCACCCAAACAGTGTCCAGTGCTTCCAACATCTCTGGTCTGATCTCATCCACCCCAGCAGCTTTACCACTACGGAGTCCTCGGACCACCATAGCGAGTTCGGCCACAGTGATGGGCTCCCCCACATCAGGTATGTCTGTCACTGCCTCCTAATAGGAGGGCATGTCCACCGGGTTGAGGAGTTCCTGAAAGTGTTCCTTCCACCACTCAACAATGTCCCCAGAAGAGGTCAGTACTTCCCCATTCCTGCTTAGCACAGCCTGGGCAAGGAGGGCCTTCCTGAGACGCTGAACGGTTTGCCAGAACAACCCGGAGGCCATCCAATAGTCTTTCTCCATGGCCTCTCCAAACTTCTCCCAAACTCCAAACTTATATGACCATATGACCGTGTCTCTCGGTATGTGATGTGGGAGGTGCTGCAGGAATATGGGGTATCGGGACCGCGTTTGTGTGCTATTCGGTCCCTATATGAATGCAGTGAGTGCTGTGTCCGAATTCTTGGCATTAAGTCGAATTCATTCACTGTGGGCATTGGACTCCTGTTTGTGCTGTTCATGGACAGGATATCAAGGCACAGCCGAGGATGTGAGGGTGTCCGGTTGGGGGGACTAAGAATGGCATCATGCTATTTACAGATGATGATGTTCTTTCGGCATCATCTGACTGTGACCTTCGGCGTGCACTTGAGCGATTCGCTGCCGAGTGTGAAGCGCCTGGGATGAGACCAGCACCTCCAAGACTGAGGTCATGGTTCTCTCCCAGAAAAGAGTTGATTGCTCTCTCCAGGTGAGGGCGGAACAGCTGCCCTTAGTGGAGGAGTTTAGGTATCTCGAGATCTTGTTCACGCATGACGGAAGAGGGGAGCATTAGATCGACAAGCCAATCGGGGCAGCGTCAGCTGCTATGCAGGCACTGTACCAGTCTGTGGTGGTGAAGTGGGAGCTGAGTTTGGAGACAAAGCTCTCAGTTTACCGGTCGATCTACATTCCTGTCCTCACCTATGGTCATGAGCTGTGGGTACAGACTGAAAGAATGAGATTGCGGATACACGTGGCACAAGTGAGGTTTCTCAGCAAGGATGCTGGGCTGACTCCCCATGACAGAGTGAGGGGCTCGGCAATCTGAGAGAGCCTCAGAGTAGAGCCGCTGCTCCTCCAGATCGAGAGGAGCCAGTTGAGGTTGTTTGGGCATCTCATTAGGATGCCCCCCAGTCTGCTTCCACTGGAGCTGTTCAGGGCACGTCCCACTGGGCGGAGACCCCGTGGCAGACCCAGGACGTGCTGGAGGGATTATATCTCTCAGCTTTCTTGAGAGCATCTGGGATCCCCCAGGAGGAGCTGTAATCTGTTGCTGGGGACAGGGAAGTCTGGGCTGATCTACTCGGCTTGCTGCAACCGCGACCCTCACCAGGAAAAGAGGAGTGAAAATGGATGGATGGATGGTTGGTTATTGGTCACCGTCTTCTGAATAACACCTCATTTGCTTGAGAACAATTAGAAAGATACCTGAGGATATACAGTATTAACCTTGAGTGATTCTAGAAGCTGAAAAATGTACAGATAGTACTCAGAAATTTCCTTCTCATTGTCAAGACGTTTTTTTGCAAAGGATATATTTTACTTTATCCTTTCTAGGTTTTTGTTTTTTTTAAGATGGTAAAAAAGTGAGGTAAGGTTTCTGCTTTTACATACTTTCCATAAAATGCAGGGAAAATTTAATACAATTAAAAGAACACAATCTTCATTTACACAATACAGATTTCCTCTTTCCTTGATAATAAAATGTGAATGCAGTGTAGTTTAAAACCTGTCCATATTAAAGCTTGTAGGGTTTATATTCATTTTAGAGAGTAGATGTTCAGAAAATCTAGCAACATTACTTCCAGCATCTCCTCCCTTGGATGTTTGGCTGTGACATTTCTGTTTAATTGAACTAAATAATTGATTTAACAGGAACCTAAACAAGTCCTGAGGAAAACTGCAGATTCAAAGAGACATATTCATTTTGGCATCTCTCACAGTAGAAGATAGATGTCTTCCATGATCATCTTACTTTTGGGCCAGAGATGACTGATCTCTGACATAATTTGGGCAAGCATTTCTAAGCACTGTCGTGGATTATTGATCTAGTCCCTCACATGGTGTCAATTGTTCCTGCTTTTCCAACTCATGTTGTCTAATAAGAGAAGATACCTATGATACATGTTACACTGCAGTACCATGGTTGTTTTTCACCATTGGATCTTTGTGATCTAGGGCAGACTTGTGTCATAAAAGGGTGTTCTTTTTCTCCCATTTAGTGTTTTAAACCCTAACAGCATTCTTTTAATCTAAATAGTATTCTTTGAATCAGACAAATGTCCAGAGCATTCTTAGGAGCAGTTATGTTTAACTACTGTTTAAGTTCTGATTGTGCTGAATATGAGCAGCTGTATGCAAGTCTACAAACTTATAAGAGAAAGGGGAACAAGAAATTATCTTAACAGCTGCACCGGAAAAATGGTCAAAATGTGATTGAATAACTCTTTCCTATGTTTTGTACATTGGAAATACACATAATTATTTTTGCATTAGGTGTGATTTATTGATTACAAAAAAATTACAAGTTCTAATCATTTAGCACATTATGACAAAGGCAAATGTAACCACTCCTGTTCCGTAGGGATGGCATCCATCAAATTATGCAGGTAATAAAACATCTACAGAGATTTTAATGCTGGAAATATAGGAAAAATAAACTAAGTAAATGACTGATTCAAATAAAATTAAGAGTTTAGGGAGGATAGAAAACCCATAAGAGACTCACTCAGATTCTAAAGTCAATATTTTTTATGATTTAGCAGGTGGTAGAAAGTTTACCTGAATATTTCAAAAAGTGAAAGATATTTCATGGAACAAAGCAGCATATATACTCCTCACTTTTTACATTTTCCCATGATATAACCTTGGAGTAGCTAAGCATGGATTAAAATTGCTCTTTGTAGTCATAACACTTACTGTGTGAAAAAGGACAGTCTCCTCTTTGTTTGTTAGCTCTATGGTAATTGCTGACTTGTTGTGTGTCATATTGCCAATGTCATTCCATCTGCAAACAGAAGATAACACATTCTTTGCATTCCACCAGCACTTTACATTTCACCCATGGTAATACCTCTCATAGAACTGTTAATTAATAACTATGAATGACTTGATAAGGTCATCTGTGTAATCTATCAATGTTTACAGTTTGTATGCACCTTGGTGCAAAAGTAATAATAATTCAATAATTCAAAGGACATTACCAAATACAAACAGAAGAGAATGTACTCTTATCTTCATTTTTTTTTTAGAAATAAGTATGTAACATTCGGCAGCAAAGGTATAAATTAAAAAATATCCTTAAATAATTGAAAATGCTTTTGTGAATCTTTGATTTTACCTATATACAATGGTTGATCTTCCATTTCTGTGTTTGACAAACACCCCCATAAAAGAAACTCCAAGATAAATGTCACTGGCAAAGTTATCCTGGAAAAGAAAATATACAGTAGTCCATCATGTATTAAGACATTAAGCATTGACCAAAGTGTTTGTATTACACTAGCAACACCCACAATGGTAGGCTGATGAAAAAGGGTATGCCTTTAAATACTAGCAAGCATTAAAAAATAGTTTGTCTGGTTTAATTAACTCAACCAACATATCAGCAATTGCCTATTCCTTGTAAATGTTGGCACCTGTTAAGGATGATTCATTAGACTTCATTAGACTGGGGGAGAGGACCAATGGACTCCATTTACATGACAGAGAGCGGTCACAAGAAACTTAAACTCACCTGGGCTCAATTTGGAATATCCTACCAAAAGTGAGTACTTGTCTAGATTTGATATTTCAGTAATTACATTTTAATTACACATAAAAACATTTGTTCCACTTTGGCATAGAGTAACTTTGTGCAGCTCATTGACAAAACATCCCATAGAAAAGTATTTCTATTTGAGTTTGTAGCATAAATTGAGAAAAAATCCAAAGGTGGTGAATGCTATCTGAAAGCACTGTAAAAAGATCCCTTTGTCATTTCCAGTTCTGCTTCTGTACCTATAAATATCACAGATGTAAACTGGTATCGAAAATATTATCAATAACACAACAGCAAAAGAAGTGCAGCAAGGGTACATAGTAAAGACATGTGCCTATAAGGGTAGTCTACAAGCCTTTTTGAGGATCCTATTTTATTTCTGAGGCTGCATGTGGGAACTCAGACATCAGCTTAAGAACCACAGCTTTTTATCAACAGTATGTAAAAAATGAACAAAGTACCTTAGCAGTAAAGCTTTCTTGCCCAAAACCTTCAAGCCTCTCCACTTCTTTAATATACAGGAGCTCTGCTTCTGCAGGTGGCATTCGGCTAAAGCAGAAACAAAGAGGTAAAAAAGAGCAACTGCTGATCATTAAGACACAGCAGCGAAAGAAAAACCTATTTGTAATTGCTGTTGTTCTTTCTTGATGGAGAACCATTTTTCAGGAGTAGTATGATATTAATAAAAGTACAAAAGCCTTTGTTACTGTAAGATCATTTCTGTATCTTTCAGAACTGGAGCGATGTATGTAGCAAAGGAGGTATTTTTATTTGCGCCACCCTGCTTCCTAATTTATATCAATGATTCTGGCATAGCTTGTAAGCACATTTTCAGATGAAACCATCTAAAGGCTTTGTGGAACATGCTACCCAACCCATGGTGTTGAAGCCGATATACCCAGACTCCATTCAAGAAAGATATGGATGAGCTACAGTACTAGAATCAATCAGCTACTTACTACAGACTAGATGGGCCGAATGGCCAGCATTCTTTCATAACTGTTATGTTGCTCAACAGAGTATGCAAATATAGAAGAAAAAAAATAAATTTCAGGTTGTGTATGGAACATTTTTAGCATGTTATTAAAATTTTGCATTTAACAGTGCCCACCTGATTGTCCTACACTAAACATCAGAATCTGACATCTAAGATAATCCCTTTTTTAGCCTTATCTAAGATAAGCTCTAGTTAAGCTCCTCAAGGGTAATGAGAGAAGCTGTAAGATTATGCCACTTCTTCAGTCTAAGTCTCATTTCTAGATCAGAGGATCAAACATGCAAAATGGTATGTATGATTTTCTCTTGTTTGCACTCATGTAAAATATGCAAGTATTTATAGAAAGAAACAAGGCAGAGGCAATCCCTCATATTTTGTATCTCAAATATCCATCCATTTCACATCTGAAAATAAAAATATCATGTTTTTTATTAGAAGATTGCACAGAATATTCTGCCACAGAATGAAATTGAATTCCTTCACATGGGCCTACCAGTGACTCTTGTGTTCTTCAGCAACTTTCTGAGTCAGCTCTTCTAATACTTCTTCATCTTGGGTCCATTTCTGAAATTAACAAAATGTACTGTCGGAATGCATGGCACCCTTTAGAAGCCCAAAACAAACATAATACAAAACTCAAGATTGTAATACATAGAACTATAACCTCCGATTACAAATGTGCTGTACTACGGTACTCCAGAAAAATAATTTTAAACCTCAGATTAAAAGTTTTTGACAGTGCAGAAGGACTCATGTGCCTTGAGAAAACAGCCTTTTGGCAGAGGTTTTGCTTCTGTCCCCCTCCCTCATACTGCAGGGCCTCCTTGTTATATTTGTTTCTGTCAGACAAGTATGCAGCAGTTCTGGTGAGATAATAAGAGAAGGCAGAATACGTGCCTTCGGGCAGCCACACACCTGTGAGGGTCTGTCTCGACTCAGTCGAGCATTCAAGGTGAAGAACTGACATTCTTGCAAGTTACAGTGGGTGCAAATCAAACCTTTCCCTAACCTCTCTGTTTTTATACCTTCTTAGCATGACAAAAAGTCATAAAATGCTTGAGCCCTGTTGACACAGCCTAGAGGTGTTTCTCTTAAAAAAATGAAAGGTGTGACAAGGTTCAGCCACTCTCAGGAGAGACAGGTTTTCTTTAAATCGCTTAATTTGCCATTTGCTTGATTGCAGGTATGCTTCTTGGGGCTCTAATACCCTTCATAACAGAAGTGGAAAGATTGACTAGGAACGTTTCAACCAGTAGCACTGGAGGATAGACATATGTTCTTGCTAATGATTATTCAAGTACCTTGGGATCTTTGTTTTCTGTGTTTATTTTCAAATTACCTATGTTCCTCCTTACCTTTAAATGGTAATTAACAGTTATTCAGTCTTCACTAGATCTCAATCTATCAGGAAGCATCAATGTTCTTTCTCAATTTAGAATGATTGGCTAATTATTACATACAATGATTTTAAATGCTGTACTTGCACTTATTCTATATATGCATCTATATTCTGTTTGAACTTATTCAGGCAAAAATAAACTGGCACCAACAGAAAATCCACTCTGGGCTTAATTGTGAAACTGCAAAACTAATGTGCAAGTTAAATGGGCTCTATGTTATTAGCAATTAATGTTACCTGTAAACTCCTTGAGGGACTTATTAGGTAAAAAACTCAGCAGCTGTCTGTGGTTTTAATTGAAAATCACAATAACGCATTGTATTTGAAGGCTGTTTTTACTTTATTTTGTAAGTTACCCAGATAAGTACATCAGGTAAATGAATAATTAAGTAACAAAATAACCTCTGAAAGGCCAAGTGAACATGTTAACACCAGAAACACATTTTATGCAAGATTGATGTGAGTGTGAAGGGTCAAAACTGAAAATACAAACATATTACTAGAACGAAATAGAAGCAACAGTAAGGTCGCCATTTGCGAACTTATGATGCATGCATTTTACACTGCACATTTTCTCTATGTGCAACCACTCGTTTGAATCAAAGTATTCATAATTTCATTTGCAATTGTGATAATCGAATTATACAATAATATTTTGATTGACACCATAATCCAAAACATCTTATAGTTTTGCCAATTTTTATGCATCTTATTTAACCTCTTGTTTAGATTTGATAAAAAGATACAGTACTAATCTGTTTTTATGGTTTGAGGATAACTATACACTGGATCTCTATACTACAGTACATTATGCAATTATGGTTTAAACAGTGTTTATCTATACCTATCTATATCTATGTATTTATGAAGATAAACAGTTTTTCCTTAAGAAAGTATTTCCTTGTGAATTAAGTCAAACTTGACATTATGGACACAATAGCTAATTAATTATCCTTACCACTGGAAAGAGCACATACTCCCTGAGGAAATCCTGGGACTGGAAATGGTTGAAGTCTCCAAAATCAGCTGGAGAAAAATGAATGTTTCAAAAATGAGAGGTAAGGACTGTTGAAACAATAATTATCAATTATCATAATCATAATCACTTACAAATGATTCACATGTGTAGCTTCCACCATGGACTTGCAGGCATACTTTATTCTGACTTATATCATCAGTGAATAGGCAGGTGTGAACGCCACTTTGTAAATAATAAAAAATTAAATGTAAGCCTGTCTGCTTGTTAGTAGCTAAGTGATCCATGAAAAGCCAGAGTATTGACTTCAACAACATTTCTGGGCAGCCTATTCCAGACTCCCACAACCCTTTACTGTTGTGTAAAATCTAGTGTTGTAGTCAAGACCACCTAGTCTGAGTCTAGCCCGGGACCACAGGGGGTCGAGTCCGAGACAAGACCGAGTCTGGGAAGAGGTTAGTGGGGGTGAGTCCAAGACAAGACCTAAGTAATGTGTGTGTAACTCAAGACCCATTCGCAAATAGTTATATAATGCCATCATCATGAATGTGCCTAATGTAAAGTGTTAGCACAAACATTCTAAACAGTAACAAAACTGGCAATCAGCTCATATATCAAGTATAACTCATTAAATTATTGGCCTAGGCTCATGTTGGTTTAAACAATATGACCAGTTCAGTATAGTAGGTGAAATGAATGGAAAATCTTCCCCTTGGTCTCAGTTATTGAGGTTTTGAAAATTTTGCACTCTGCAGTATGTCTTTTTTTCAGTGTCTTTTTGCTGATGAAATCTTTGTGGTTCACATACAGAATGGAATTATTGACGATGTAGATGACATTTTTGGCATAGTGATGTGTAGTCTACTGTACAGACAACATCCCGTAAAAAAGTGGTGCCTTGGACAATGGACAATCATTGGTTATTACTGGATGCATATGACGCAATCATAATGTTAATCTAGTGGCAGAAATACATTTATAAGAGGGAGCAGCGAAATAGGCTACAACAGATGTACATGTGTTCTATTTTTTTAAACTGGTCTCGGGAAAAAATCAGATTCCACCCTTGTCCGAGACCGTGACAAGACGGAGTGCAAACGTACCCAAGTCCATGACAAAACCAAGACCATAAAAATATGGTCTCAAGAGTACTACAACACTAGTAAAACCAGTATCTCCTTTTTTCACTTTTAAAGCACTTACACAATTGCCACTTGTGTCCTCTGGTTCGCGTTTCACTGTTGACTCTAAAGAAGTCCATTGGGTTGCTTTTGCAGCTGCCATTGAGGTTTTTGCATACTTGACTCAGGGCCACTTGTGCTCTGCTCTGTTCAAGGCTAAGACGCATCAGTTCTTTTAGCCTGTTAGTGAAGGACATTCCTTTGAGCCAGGAAATGGTTCTGATCCCCCTCTTGTTGATTGATTCCCAGGGAATAATATATATATATATTTGTGAAGTGGTGACTGAACCTGTACATCTCCTAGAATCTCCAGATTATTATATTAACTGGTAAGGGTGGACCCATCTTCCGACTAGACCAGATTTTCAAAAACGCTATGCCCCAGTAATGAGACTTGGGAACCTGCATTGTACAATGTGCTATACTTTGTATAGACATTAAACCAAGGTCCAAACTAAAGAGCCCATAACTGCTATCCACCTTGGCATTGCAGAAGGCTTTATGTGGACAGTGCGCTACATAAGCTATTCATTACTGATAAGCATTAAGTGGGTTCATCTCAAAGTAAAGAGAAATCATACTGCAAAACACCTTATTCACTAAAAACATCTTAAAATACATTCTTAAACAAATAGGTTGTGGGAGTATGGGACAAGCTGCCCTATAAAGATGTTGAAGCGGATTGCCTAACTTCCCTCATGACAGTTGGATAAGACCCTTGTATCGATTACCTATTGAAAAAATACATTTTCAATGTAGTACCACATCACTGAACCAAGTAATTATAGACCAATGCATCTGACTTCTATTGCATGAACAGCAACACAAGGACCAAAGAACACAAATGGAAACTAAGGAACTTGTAACTTATGAGTCAAAGTATCAAAGATAAGAGATCTATTCTTTATTTTTACATTAAAAATTAAATTGAAGCTTGAAAGGTGAGATCATTCTTCTTTCTTTTATACAATCATAGGTCCCCTACAAAAAATGCTGTCACCTCTCTTAAAGGATACAGTTAACTTTAAAACAAAAGTCAGGAGAGAAAGTGATCACCAAAAACATTTACTGCTAAACTTTTACTTGAAAGATACCTTTACAGCAGATAGGGTATAATTTACATTAATGATTTCTTAAGCGTATATATTTTAATACTACTCAGTTTTGCTCAGCCTTAACAGAAACTCAAACTCTGTCACTGAGCAGAGATTCTTGTGGCTGGTATCAGTTTGTACAGTCTCTCTAAATCTTCTTTCCATGAAGCTCTCCTGGCAGTTGCTCCAATGTCAGCTGGGTCCCTTAAGAAATGGTGATGTCATTTTTTGCAGGGAACTGATTAACCCCTGAGCTCTTAACTATAAAGTCAGACTTGGCTTGAACTAAACTGCACAGAAGATGCGTTTCCATAGTTAATTCGCTGGATACAATTCAATCTTGCTTTGTGCAACCAAAAGGACAGACTTTTCTCCACATATTTACTGACGTTATACAGATAATTGCTTTGTGAAATACCTCTCTATTTGGTTAATATGATTTCACTACTTGTTTAGTGCTTTGTATATGCTGTTTAGATTTGTTCATATGATAACGAGCTATTTTGAGGCAAACTACCACTTGATATTTTCTGCTGGTGTCCTTTTTTAATGTATGGACAGGTTGTGATGTGTCATGGGGCAGTCATACACAAGTACAAAATTTAACATGGGGTCGTAGGGGAGTTATAGTTCCGATTTACAAATTTTACACCTTGTGAATGGTTTTCATTATCAGTTAAGTGTAAAGCCAGGAATGACAGTACAAATTTCAATCTCTTTTAAATTTTTTTTTTAATCCAAAAATATTTTTTTGTACTCATTATCCTCATAGATGGGAGGAACTTTCTTTTGTTGAATTCCAAGACTGTTTTTGGCTCTCTTCCCTTCAGTACATACATGATACCACTTGACCAGATCATCCAACACCATTGAACGTCTTATGTTACAATGATGACACTCTGATTTACAAGCAGACTGAGGCAGACAGAAATCTAGGTTTGACTGCTCTTACATGCTGCTTATCAGATATTAAAATGACAACCTCATGTTTGAAATATTATAATGGTGTCCTGCTTGGACCTGTGTAACTGTGCCTTTCCTTTTTCCAAGCTTGTCAAGATAGGACTCATGCAATGAACTGCTTGCTGGTGCTTCTAAGCAGGCCACCTACAGACCTCAGTATGGTTAAATCTTGGCTGATAGACTCTTACAGATCCATGCTTCACATGAATATCATTTCTGTTCAAGCCTCCTTGAACTGACTCACAGTGTCACATAAATTCAAAATCCTTCTCCTGAAGTACAAAGTGCTAATCAGTCAGTGTGCTTCTCACCTCAAAAGTTTGCTGAACTATACAGAGATACAGTATTCTGTTCTCTTTTTATAGCTCTGCACTTTAAATTCAGGCTTGCCACATTTCACAATGAGAAGACACCATGCACTAGGTGATGGTCGTTTTTATTGAAATGTGCTTAAATGTGCCGAGTTAAATACTCTACCTGAGGCCATACAAACATCCCCGTCTCTATCTTCAAAAAACGTTTGAAAATACATGTGAAACAGCACTTCAGGTAAGGTTTCCTAACTTGTAATACAGAAATGCTTTCTTTCCGTCTCAACATGTTCGTCCTAACCATATACTGTTGATTTGTTACCTCTACTGTGAAGCACTTTGAGATGTCTTCAAACGAAAGGGTCTACATAAAATATTTTATCAAGATAATTACTCCCCAATCGGTCTAAATGATAGACAATAAGAAAAACTTTAAAGTTTAACATAGATGCAGAATATAAAAAACCTTTGATGAGTCAGTATTTTTTCCAAATACAAAGCAGTTACATGCAAATTTTTAAATACATTATTGGTTTTCAATTTTCAATTTATTACAATCTATTCAAAGTACAGCAAAGCTCTGACCAACTAGACAACAATTAGAGTGGCTTATCTTGCAATTAATTTATGAAGATATATCCTTAAAACTTACCTTGTACTGCTAAACCAGCCAGTCTAATACCTTGCTCAACCGTACACTGAAGTCGTCCATCAAGAACTTCCTTTTTAACTTGGAGGTAATACTGATACCTAAAGATAAAAAGCAAAATGATTCCAAGTATTGCTTTGAAAACTTTGGCACATACATTTCAAATGGCTAGAGGTATAATTAAAGACTTTATCAATAATTATGTAGTTGTGAGTGATGAAAAAATATATTTATTATTTTTATGTTCAGACATGTATAGTATGCTTCTATCTTTAAGTGTTAATAATAAACACTAGTCTAGTTTAATATGAGTTAAACATTAATTTTCGGTATAACAAATTAAGCCTGCTTAAATGGTTATGGTTACTCATCATTTTGTGAGCACAGTGACATTTCTATTCAATGCACATGCAAACAGTTGCAAAAACCAGCAAACTTTACTGTTTAGATTAAGCCTGACCTGATTTTCTTTTTGCTGATATAAGAAGTTTCTGTTTAGATGAAAAGTGTTTAATATCCACATTAACTAGAGTTATTCTTTAATTATTTTATTCCATTATTTTCACTGTACTGTCATCCATCCATTTTCTAACTGCTATGGGCATAAGGCAGGATACACGTCCTGGCTGGAAAACCAGTCCATTGCAAGGCACCGGAAAGAACAGACACAGACAAAACGTGTTTCCAAATAACCTGCTAGTATGTTTTTGTACTGTGGGATGAAAACAGAGCACCCAGAGAAACCCCATGCGAACATGGGGAGAACAGACAAACTCCAGGCACATAGCATTAGTATTGTAGGCAGCAAACTTATTCTATTTATCAATTACGTACATCTTTCTAAATATACAGTCATTGGATTCCCACATCCACGTTTTGAAATATTTTCCTGAGCCAGCTCATATTCTTGCATATGTTTTTGGATTTCATGGAAATGTAGTGGTTTTCAGAGAAAATTCCAAATAACTCAATGGGAAAGAGCAGAATTTATACAAGAAGTCAACACATCTTTTTACAAGGGTCTATTTGTGCGAGATCTCCTTCAAGGAATACAATTACTGGCACTACTATTCATTAGTTGGGAGCCGAATTCTTTTGAAGGAGTGGCTGCATGGCCTTCACTGTCTTTAGAAGAATAGAGCTTCTAAAATTAAAACTGCTAAATAAACAATTCTGTGCAACTGCCTTTGTTTGGAGAGCTCATTCTGTAAACCCACTGTAAATAACGAATTAGATCTTTCAATTTAATGTTGCCAAATGGAAATAGAGTATAACTAGCCTGAAAAATTGAAAGTTAAAAACAAAATGCGCGCGTGGGGCAGGGGGATCATTGTTACTAAACAAGTGTTCTTAGTCAGAGCAGCCTTAATAGCATATTTTAAAAAAAGATCTGTCTTGTGGAGGAGGGAGGGGACTGCAGCTTGAAAATCATACAATGCTACTTACTAGCTTGAAACAAAATAACGACCTATGTTTTTTTTATCCTTCTATCCCCATCTCTTCACAGTATTTAAATTTAAACTTCTTAAGTGTACTTCCTATTCACTGTGAATTTTCATATGCTTAGAAAAATATACTATTTAAAAAATAATAAAACATTTCTATGATGCACAAAAGCTAGGTTTTAGTATAAAATAGTATTGCTGGTCTAGTGGTAATGACAAGCATCTAAATACAGAACTCTTAATATAAAACTATTTACAAATGCAAGAACTGAAGTAACAGGTACACTGTACTTAAAGTAGTGTTATCTCAGCATTTTAAGGCTGTATCTGAGGACTGGAGCAAATCTTCAGTGTGTGCCTGTTTAAAAACTCAACAGTAATACGTTTTAGCAAACCTATATCAAATGTTAGAATGAAAACACTTATACTTGCTCACTGATACTAATGCACTTAAGCAGGATCCGCGCACACACTATATTCACTTAAAATATCGTAGTTCCATATTTCTTGCAACCATACCCATACCCTACTTATTACATTAGTACCTATATTGGAACTTCTAAAAAGTTTAGAAAGTGTGGAATGTTTTTTTAATCATGTGATTAATCATTTAATCACAATTACACAGATGGCCCATAAATTGTGACCTATTTATCATTACCCTTTTTTATCAACTCAAAACATCTTGGCACAGGATTTTTACTACATTATCTGTATTAATTTTTTAAAAACTTGAAGCCAACTTAAAATATATACATTCCTTATTGAAAATAAAGTCTCAAAACAATGTCTTTAAGACCAGGTCGAAAATAACAAATACCTCAGTCTGAAGAGGTTGTGAAATTCCAAGCTGATAAAAAGCTGATAAGTAATGGAGATAAGACCCATGACAGTCCCAGTTGGAAAACATGGAAGAATTACAAACTCACTTAAGTATCTGTCTCTTTACATAGAACTTATTTGTACTCATCTGATTACTACATGAAGGTATGACTGCTTGCATACACATGAGAACAGCACCGCTCTTGCTAACATGTACCTGAAGCTCAAAAACACTCACCAATGTCAATGAAATACACTGATATTGCCTATCACTAAATTTGATTAAAAATCGATCTCTTAACATTCAAAGGAAAGAGGCTGAACAGTAAATGAGGGAAAATATGCAATGTTCAGTGACAAAGTTAAAAATCACAAGAACCCTGTCTTCCTTGATCACGTTGGATTTCCTTCCTGGTAGCACTTTTTCCCACAAAGGTCTAGAGATCAGGCTCTGATGATTGTAACACTACACATTGTAAGGTCAGGTGACAATTCTGAATGAATTTAGAATTATCTGTGAAAGTGTGGCTGGCAGACCTTGGGACTACCTCCAAGATAATCCTTAGTTACATAACTAGAGCAAAGACATAATGCCTATAACAGTCTAAACCATTTCATGTTTAAGTGACATAATAAAAGCAACAAGCAAAAAAATATATATTTTTCAGATGTTTTAAATTGGGCTCCTGTAATGTACAAATAAAAGTTAGTTTAAGTAGGTATACATATGCATCATTATTCAGCTACACAGACAACTAGAAACTGCTCCTTAGGGGCAGAAATACTGGTTACAATATACTGTATATATCTATACCTCTATAGCAGTGGTTCTTAACATAGGGTGCACACACTCCCTGGAGGCATGAGATGTCTTTTCTGGGGGTTTCAGACATGTCTTATAATTTTTTAGAAGATAAATCTTCAAAAACACAAATTAATCACAGGCACATCAATACGACTACTTTGTTTAATCAAACTCTCATATTTTAAGGTAATAATTAATAATAATAAGTCCTTATATATTACTTGTATAGCATTTTTCTGGACACTCCACTCAAAACAAGTTACAGGTAATGGGGACTCCCCTCCACCACCACCAATGTGCAGCCCCCACTTGGATGATGTGTTATGATGAGTGATGAAGCCAATTCATACATGGGGATTATTAGGAGGCCATGATTGGTATATGCCCATGGGGAATTTGGTCAGGATGGCGGCATTACACCCCTACTCTTCTTGAGAAATGCCCTGGGATTTTTAATGACCACAGAGACCTCAGTTTTACGTCTCATCCGAAAGACGGCGCCTTTTTATAGTACAATGTCCCCATCACTACACTGGGGCATTAGGACCCACACAGACCACAGGGTGAGCACCTCCTGGTGGCCCCACTAACACCTCTTCCAGCAGAAACCTTAGTTTTCCCAGGAGGTCTCCCATCCAGGTACTAGCCAGGTTCAAACCTGCTTAGCTTCAGTCGGTTGCCAGATGTGGGTTGCAGGGTGATATGGCTGCTGGTTAAGGTAAACTTAAAAGTGTGTCATTTTTCATGTATTCATAATTTTACTGCAAAATTCAAATAAATACAGTATATCATTCTAACTCTTTAATTCAATTGTTATGATATATTTTACATTTAAAGAACTGACTTACTTCAACATTTTTTTAATGAATTGATCATATTTTGAGTACCAAAGGGGTGCAGGCTGCAGTAAAGGTCAACAATCACAGCAATATGTCATAGCACATGTAAAAGAAGCAAAGTGAATATCCAGCACATCAAACAGTATCAATACACCCGCGCAGCTAATGCAGAAATTTCTTATTTTTGTGAGTCAGTGCTCCTCCTCTGCACGATTGTCAGACAGGGTATCACACAACTGAGACACTAGTGTTAGAATTAGAATTAATTACATACCAGGACAATCACCCAGTGGTGTCTATATTGGTTGCGCTTTGTGCATCGGACAAAGTTCACCACAGAGGTTTAAATGAACTGTACTGAAAACCACAACCCACAAAAATGCAGTGCTGATGAATCACTGGTTTTTAAATCTGAGTAAATGAAGAAAACAAATGAAATGACACAGGGCCAAAAAACCTCAAGGATTTGAAGACGCATTTTATCATGAAAATGTATACTTAGCATGAAAAGAAACTTGGTCGTCTATTTGTGGTTGTTTATAGAAAATAGATATGAGTTTTGGATATGGATTGAATGTTTTGTGGTGTCATTTTTATGATTCACCAATACACCCTGCTAATCCTTCATGCCATTGGTATGTTGGTGGCAGGACTAAATAAGCCCACCTTTGCTCACTGTCTGGGGTGTTCACAGTCAACAGGTTTCAAAAAAGACATTACAGACACAGTCAGACAAATATAAGCCATGTCCTGGGAGATCACAGGTCAGGATACTTTGTCAATATTAACACATCATCACATTTCCTCTCTGTGATCATTTTTAAAAGCCCAGTTCCACTGCAGCAGACAGTCTTGGCTACTAATGACAGCCTCATTGAATGCACTACATTAATCAAGTCTTGGGATCAGACTCACTGTGATTTCTTACCATAAGGTATAAGGAAAGGCTTATGTTTTTACCATTTTATTTTGAAATGAGGTAGTGTAAATCCATAATTTTGCTGTGGAAGGAAATTTCTATATAGGTAAATAATAAATACAATTGTTCACTCTAAAATCTCTCCTGTTGGGTTAGCAAACATCCCATCTGCTTTGAACTTCATATAGACGGACATCATAATTAAAACTGCAGTGCCACGAGGATTTTGGATCATAGCTTTTACTAGCGCTGCCAAGGACAATATTTTTTCCCCATAATTTCTCTGATAATTCTCTGACCTTCTCCGTTGTACTGCGTTTCTTCTGTGTTCACCCTCCTTTAATATTCAGTGGCAAAAAAGTTGATTTCTAGTAACTCTAATAATCTTTTCACAGATGTGTGCAACTACAAGATGAATAGAAACTACTAGATAATTAAATGTACAACATGTATTTTAAACACAGGATACCAGACAAAAATTGTAAGAACCAACGTAATATCAGAGGGCATTAGGCCACCACATTCAGCCAGTAAGGACCTGTATGTGCCGTAACAGAGAGTGTAGCAGTGCTGCTTAAAATACACATCTCTATACCCGTGTAGTTCATGAAGGAGAAGGCGCATAACCATCACATCATACAGTATCAATATACCCATGAAATGTGTCTGGAACTCAGCTGAAGGGTTGCAGAAAGTCAAATCAAATAACACCTGGCCAATGAAGGTGGAAATCACAGTCTCGGGCATCATTCCAGAATATCCCATAAAAGCTTGAGCCCGAATACGGTGACTAAGGCCAAGAAATAACATTGGTGTTACTACTCATACGATAACCAGCTTTTCAGCAACAGTTAGCAACAACATAGGATGTAGTTTGGCGATATTTATGAGGTGAAAGAATTATGTTTTGACAATATGTTGCACATGTGGATCAAACATCAAGCCTGAACCAAATATTACCCTCAGGTTTTTCAAGTTTGACTGAAGCTCAAGTACAGTACCATCCACAGACAGGGCTATTGCATTGATTTTATAAAAGTTGATGGGGTGCTAATAAGCATTACCAGTCTTGTCACAGTTTAGATGAAGGAGGTTTTGAGTCATCCGTGTTTTTTTCAGAGATGCAATTAGAGAGAACACAGAGAGCCACATCAGTGTCAAGTTTGGTTTGACCATAGATTTGAGTATCATTGGCACAGAAATGATTATTTCGGCCATGTTATTTTAAACGTTGACCAAATGGGAACATGTAAATGCTGAAAATACCAGTACCGAGCCCTGAGGAACACCAAACTTAGTAAGTCCAATTTTGGAGCTAAATCCGCCAAGGGGGAGACAGTGACAGCGATCAGTGAGGTACTGTAAGACTTGAACCATTTAAGAGCAGTGTCAGAAACTTCAAACAGTCTCAAGGTGAGTAAGTTTTGCCTTAGTTCCCTCAGAGATCCATTACCTTGGACACCACTGATCATAAAACATCATTAATAAACAGTGATCTTGCCAAATGACCCACAACAATTACCCTTATTTTAAAGATACCACCTTTTTCTCTTGTAGCCATGCTAAACATAATTATAAGCAACCTGGCCTGTCCAACATGACCCTAAGCATGATATTTGCTTAATGAATGCATGAGCCACACCTGTGTGGACCCCTTTGTTTTCAATGTACACTGTGCCTCTTATTCACTCAAATGTTTCTATTTTTTGGTGGACTGCCTATATTCTCAGCGCATTAATTAAACTGAAGATTGTATATTCAGAAATATTTTTGCGGTTATGCTGTTGACATATTTGGTACTTAACATAAGTGTGCATTTTCTTTTCTAAATCAGGTTTTTGATGCAGTTAATGGTAAGCATATATTGGTGAGACAGTATTTTATCTCCCACAATTCACACCTTTATATTTGAGATAAGAGTTAGCCATGTGTTGTTCAGAATTGTTTGGCTGCCTCAATCACATTAAGGGGGATCAAACTGTACAAATCCAGGATGTTTCTAAGCCAGTGTCTTAATTCTTGTGTTCTCACTTTGTTTTCACATATTCAGACAGCACACAGACCACAGCCTACATGTTCGCACATGCACCTTTGGTCTTGTTCGGGCCTGCAATGAGGCACATTGCTTACTTGAAATACTTTTAACAATAGTATCTCATACAGATTTTAAAGAGGAAAAAAACAGTAAAAGGAAATTCCAAAGGCCAGCAAACTGTGGTCTTAAACTGTCGTGAAAAAGGGAAGTATTATTCAATTAATATGATAAAGCTAATATAGTACATTTATCATGTAAAATTAGAAAGAGAAGAAACAACAATAACAAAAAAGAAAGGCTAATGAAAAACGTTGAAACCTGACACGTATATTTTCCCCTTCCTTTAGAAGATGAATTGATTAGTAAATGACAGAGATATACAGATATATAAATTACCAGGTAAACTGTATTTATAATAGCAGGACATACTATAATTTTACTTGTTTTATAAAGGGGAATTCAATTTTCTAACCCATAAAATGATACAGGTATGTGATCCAGGTTAATTCTAGTAAATACCCTATAGCCATAGGATTCATGATTAACTAAGTGAATGGCATTTCATTTTAAACACAGCTAACATTCACTAGAAATACAAAGACAAGTACACATTAATCTAATAAACATTATCTTTAAACGTGAAAACCAAAAACTGAACATATAACTTGCTTTTTACAATTTTTTAGTCAAAACTATACATCACTCTACATAGGTACAGAGCCTTGCAACAGTAGTCAGACCCTTTCAACAGTTTTCACATTTTGTTGAAAGGTTGCCATGACACGTGAAGTAGCAATACATATTTACTATATATAAACCTAATCTACCCATTCAAAACAAAACAAGAAATATATGAACTTGAGTCCTATCATTAAAGTTAAAAATGTATGTCGTAAAATGGGACATCATAAGAAAGACCTTATTACTTTTGAGAGAAATGATTTACTGTATGCAACTTAGAAATTTAATGCAGTTTTATTACGACAGAAGCTTAATTGGGGTAACGTGTTTTATTTTTTATGCATTTTTAATTGTGGGGCAAAAAAATCCTTTTGTACATTGTCATTTTTTAATACAAATTTGACTTAAGATTTGAATATTTTTAGGCAAGAATATTAAAATTTCATAAACTTAATTTTTTTGCAAACTATTTTCTTCTTATAGTCCAAAGGAATTTAACAAAATTACATTTAAAAATTAAATTGCAAAGCTCGTAAATTTAAAAATAGTATCTTGTTTAATTTTTTTTTCTACAATGTGGATGAACTAATCTGTATGAATGGTCTCAAAAAGGCTGTATTCATACTTGTGTTTTAACACATTCCAATTTACTATCTAGCCTCTTGCATCTGCATATGCACCATAAAACAGAATAGAAACAATATCTTTTCAACTGCAGGAAAATCATTTTGATAAAGAGAGCTATGGCATTATAATCAAAAGGTTTTTCTTTATTATTTAACAGTGTGTACATTTCATAAATGTTTTATAAATGATCATTTGTCAAATTGCTACTGTACATAGCCCTGTGGTTCATATTGCAATAAACATCACTGAACTATTAAAAAGATAATTGCCTTTGGCTATATAAACAAATTATTTAACAAGGAAGGAAGCATAGTTCAAAAGAATTTCAAAATATTCATTACTTTAGTTATCTGTCACTTTGTTTCCTAGGATACATGTGTAATAAAGCAATAAGCTCATCTTAAGACACTAAGAACTGTACATAAACAGCTCTACAATATGTTGAGGACATTTGTCCTTTTGGGATATTTGGAACAGTATTGTGTACTCATCTCCACTTGTGGAGTGTTTACAAGTGTGAAATCAACACTATAGCAAGGACAAAGATGTAAATGAATCACACACACTTGAATTAACTTCAAAGGAAATGTGTTTGACCTAGTTTCCCCCAGACTTGTGAACAAATCAACCCAACACTTTAAACTGCCTCTTTTTTGCAAGTTAACCAGGTGTCAAAATGCTTTTCTACTTCAAGATGGACCTCTGCTCTACATTTAAAAACTTACAAAAAATGAGAGGACAGGAAAGGCTGGTAAATTTATCTTTACGCCTGGAAATCAAAAGGTTTAACCTTATTTTAAGTATCAGTGTATAAAACAACAAGCACAAGGCAGTTCTCCCTAAGTTTTTACACTTCGTCATAACTAAACCACAGGGTGCAGAATTCATTTACATGTGTACTGTTTTCATGCAAGGTGAAGTTTTTTTAGTTTTTTTTTAAATTGAGAGTCTTTAGGCATCGATTGTTTTAATAATTTTTTGAAATAGGAAATCTAACAAAACACCAAAAACTTCCTTAAAATCAGAAATTGTATTTCTTCTCTTTACCAGTATCATAAAAATGAGTCTAAATCTACTGCTAATGGTTGTTCTCAACAGTAACAAGCTTTTCCTACCACAGGAACAAGTAATAGGTTTATTCCATGCTGAAAAAAAGAAGAAAGAAAACACAACGTTTCGGCCGTGGAGCCTTCTTCAGGTGTAAAGGCTCCACGGCAAAAACGTTGTGTTTTCTTTCTTCTTTTTTTCAGCATGGAATAAACCTATTACTTGTTCCTTTGCAGCCTACACATGCTGACGCAGCTACCCACCTGAACTACTTTTCCTACCACAGCTACTCTGATCTTTATCCTAGTTTTTTTTGGAGGATTTGAGTTTTTTTGGAGTGAAAAGGTATTGTCTCAGAGTAGCTGATGCCACAGACTGGCACTGGGGGGTGTCAAAGATAAGACAGAGAAACAGGCCTTTAACACTTCAGCACACAGGAATTGTGCATCTTCCTACGCTGCAACTGATGCCAAAATTCTTTTGAGATTTCCAACCGCACAAGGGCCTCAACACAAACGCTTCTTTTAAACTTCCACAGCGCTCATGATTGTCCTCCTACCCAAGCGCAACTTTTAACTTCATACACTCGGGCTGAGGAAGCAATTCCTGGAATTTTTGCCAGCCTGCACCTGAGAACCTGTGTGGGTTTAGATTTATGTGGAAGGTTTCATGTAATGCAAATGTTCACTGTCTGGTTTAAGATTTTTTTAAACTTTTTAACTTACATGTTTACTCAAAGCAAAAATGACAAATATTTCAACAAGCATGTACAAGCTCATCATATCATAAAGATATGTTTGACAGCAAAAGTAAAAGACTTATTTTATTCTTTCAACTTTCACTCCATATTTAAAAATGATAAAATGCTGTATGCACTCGTGTAGTGATAAAGTCTTTCAAGGTCTGTTCACAAAAGGAAAACTAGAACTAGTTCTAATACTTAAGTATTTTTATCTATTGTCTTTATACTTCTTATTATAGTCATACAACACATGAATTTGGATTTCCTTTCAAAAGAACCCACACTAATATTAACGTGACCTGCCAAAAGTAAATAAACAGATGCTCTTCTGTAAGAACAATCTCAGAGTACTACCACAAATGTTTTCAAAAAATATTTCTATAACGATAACAGAAGTCCCCCATATTACAAACTGTTGTAGTAAAAGCAGATTTTCCACTATGCAATTTTCTTGATGAAAACTAGCCAAGAATCTCAAAAAACACCATTGCACTTGATCTTTTGAGAAGCATTACTCTTTTAGCTTTGCTGTTAA